>NC_136014.1:21006247-21035615 GCF_048128805.1 Centroberyx gerrardi
TTTCTCCGTCTTTCTCACACCCACACGGAACAGATGGGTCATCGCTATTGTTTCACACTGCAAACATGCCCAGTTTACTAGGGCCTTGACAGCAGTTATGACGAGTGTGTGTGTGTGTGTGTGTGTGTGTGTGTGTGTGTGTGTGTGTGTGTGTGTGTCCCAAAAGAAGCTTACAACTTCACCAACTAGGTGTTGGTAGTCATCAGTATGCAGGTCCAACATTGACTGGGGGCTCGAAGCTGCAGCTTTCATCGAATACATAACCTGCAGAGTAGCAACCGCCATAACTGGCATTGACTGAATGTACTGCAGAGTGGAACACACACACATACACACACACACACACACTCGGTGACAGACACACACATACACACACACATGCAGGCTTGAGAGTGTCTGGGAGGTTTGTGGCGCTGTCTGAATATTAACACTGTGCCAGCCCTTCTGTTTCTCTCTCTCTCTCTCTCTCTCTCTCTCTCTCTCTCTCTCTCTCTCTCTCTCTCTCTCTCTCTCTCTCTCTCTCTCTCTCTCTCCCTCTCTCTCCCTCTCTCTCTCTCTCTCTCTCTCTGGCTTTGGCGAGGGTCAGAATATGAAAAAATCCCTCTTATCTCTCTTCTCTGTCTCTCTGCTTCTCTGCATAATGATCCAGAGCGTCCTCTATACTTCACCCTCTCTCGTTCTCTCTCTCTCTCTCCCTCCCTCTCTCCTCTCTCTCTCTCTCTCTCTCTCTCTCTCTCTCTCTCTCTCTCTCTCAGGCCGCTCCTATTTCTCTTGTCTTGTTGATGAACTCGAGGCCACACAATGAGGCTGCTCTCCTCCCCAGCCAAGTTCCCAACCAGTTTCAATACCCACCGAAAGCAGTGCGGTTATTTTGGCTGCCGGAGGAGAGGAAGAGATGGAAGGGAGGATAGGCGACGAGAGGTGAGAAAGTAATATAGGAGGGCCCGGGAGTCTTAGGGGGGGGGGGGGGGCGAGTTTCATAAATATTTGCAGTAATCAGAAAATGCAAAGCGACAGAAAAGCCGGGCGAGAGGAGGGGAGCTGTCAGCTTCATCAGGGGCCTTTTTGTTTCTTTTGCTGATGCTTCAGCCAAGGTCTTTGTTGTGTTTTGAAACGCTCTGCTGAGAAAAGACCTCTGTGCAAACACTAACGCTATGCTGCGAAAGTCTCGGCGCGCTTTGACTCTTATCTGCCGCGGCTTATAAATGGAACGGATCGAGCAGGCTGTTTACAACACTTACAAACACGAGCAGATAGACTCGCACATAAACACATACACAAACCAAAGAGATAAGTTGAGGTTGCAGTGTTAATGTATTGTCTCTTCATGATGCCCTTGCGGGATGTAGTGTTTGGTGTGTGTGTGTGTGTGTGTGTGTGCAATGAAAGACTTTACTGTTGGTGTGGTTGTGTGTTGCAGTGCAAGGTGCAGAGGGGATAGGCCACCGTTATTTATGATGATAATGCATGTCAAAGATCAGCTATATTTTTGTTTTTCTGTGTTTTATCACCAGGTAAATGGAGCTGCAAAGCTGTTCAGTTGATGGTTCTGCAGTTTATAGTTATTTTACAAAATGCTGTTTATTCAGTGTCTAGCTTTCAGAGGATTCATTCTGTAAAAGTGTTATAATTTTTTAAACCAAGGACTTAAGTTGCCTTCTCTTTACCATAATACCATGACATGTGTTAATTTTCTGACCTCATTTAATAAGAAGAGGTCTCACTGTTGAAATGGTGGATGTTTAATTTTTGAACCAAACTCTTAATTTGGCAGGGGGGTTACCTACTAGAATGAGTTTTCATTTAAGGGAAGAGCACATATTTATTTGAACTACCAACATTGGAATCAGACACCCTGCACAGTAAAAGACGCTACAGTTTATTCTGAAGTGTTGTGAAACAGGGAGGTTATGTTTTTCGCACATTACTTAGTTTGTTTGTCTGTCTGTCAGCAGGATATCTCAGCAACTTATCAACAGATTTCCATGAAATTTGGTGGACAGATCGGCCTTGGGCCAAGGAACACTTATTTAGAATTTGGTGGTGATCTGGGCTGTCCGCCATCAGATGATTATTGTTTTTTAGCCATGACTGTGAAACTAGCAAAGATAGAGACTTGATTCCAAATCTCAAGCGTTTGTTTGCAGGGTCGAGAGATGTGTTGGAGAAGTGTTCAGTGTTGGTGGCTTTTTAACCCTCATTTTTTTAGGGCAAGTTGACTGAGCATGTACACCCTACTCTACAGAAACCATATCTAAAAGTAGAGACAAACAGTTACATCACTTATTACCAATTGCTCAAAAATTTAAAAAATTAGAATGTGGCTGTGATTAATGGGACGGCCTTCTAAAAAATCTTAAACCTTCCCTTTCATACACTGTGATGTGTGGCTAGTTGGGGTATTATATTGCTGCTAGCCACTGCTGTGGCTTTTCACTCACTGACTCACTGGAATCTGCAGAGGAGGAGGAGGGGGGGGGGGGGGAGGAGGAGGAGGAGGAGGGGGAGGGGTTGCAGAGAAAAGTTACAGGAATGTATCTGTTGTCTCATGCATCTTCATGTGAGCTGATGGGGAAAGTTGATTATGGGATTTTTTCCACTGCGGTGGACTTAGAGCTCATGTATCTCATTACGACGGACTACAAGGCCTCTCAGTATGTGTCGCTTTCCCCTTCTGTCAAAGTTTCATAGAGGAATGTGGGCCGAGATGTGCGCACACACACACACACACACACACACACACACACACACACACACACAGTTTACCCATTTAATGACTCCCCAGGTGATTTATGTGTTTGGTACCGACTGTGTCAGCTCGGTTTCATCTCATCTGGACCCAATCACACCACCGTAACCCACAGCAGGCTGGGGCTGCATGATGTTGACAAAAAAATCCCATTACTTTTCACTTTGTTGACTTTAGCTTGTGATTTCCGTGTGGATTGCAATAATAAATGTGGCCTAATTTCTTCTTCAGCACTGGGAAAAAGTGTCCAAAAAATTGGGGTGATGAGGAGGCAAGATGAGATACAAATATTTTGTGTTTTCTTGATTTGATTATAATGAAAGATTTTCTCCAAACGTGCAACTTCAATTGCCTCCAAAGGCTTCTTCACAGCAGCAGAATGCCTTGTTTAGGAAGCTGACTGAAATTGTGACCTGGAATACTTATTGAACTACTGCTGCTAGAAATAGTATTTGTATAGCACTTTTCTTAAAGTTACAAATTGAAGGATGAAATGAAAGGAACGAAACAGTCAGCTGACAGCTAACAAGATGATTAATAAAGACTTGCGCTGCTGACGGTTGGCACTTGTTGAGAATTTTGTCAGCTAAATGCCTAACGTATAAATTATAAATTGCTTCCCTTCCTCTCTGCCTGCTAGCCTCTTCTTTGCCCCTCTACTATCAATCAGCTTATTGACAGACTCTCTCTCCCTCTCTCCCCCTCTCTCTCTCTGTCTCTCTCCCTCTCTCTCTCTCTCTCTCATGGTGGAAACGGATGCAAAGCTCGGTGAGCCGACCACTGTAATCTCTAAATCTTTTAATATCATGTTCAGAAAGACCTGCCGAGGCCCTAAAAGGGAGTCTGGCTCATGGACACGAACCCCATGGGCCGGACGGCCTGCAATCACAGCAGCGCAGCAGAATCCTAATTCGACGTCTGTGCCGTTCCGTTCTATCCATTAAAATGCTAATATAGAAATAATACCTGAGAGAGTTTTCCTTATCACGAGTACGGGTACAACAGTAATTGTGTACGTTGGAGCTGCAGCCGAGGACCGTCGGCAGCATCATGCTCACAGTAATGACCGTCCTCAAGGGTGTAACAGCTTTTATACAGCGGTTATCAGCCCGTGTGCACTGCCTGAAAAGTTTTCTCCAAAGTACCTCAGAGAAAACAAGGAAGATGGAAAACTAGCTCCCAGGTTACCAAAACGAGTTGGCATGGCAACCGATTCCATTTCTGGTAATGAAATTAGAAGTGGAAATAATAAAGTTTATTTGTATAGCACTTATCAAAAATGGTGTTTCAAGTCTCTTTGTTTGTAGGATGCAGACATGAGTAAGAAAACATAATTTCTATTGTTGGGCTTTAATTTGAGAGCTAACCAGGTCATTTATCAACAAGTGATGGTTACAAAGTTGCTATTCTTAAATTGTTGTTTACATTCCATCAAGCCAGTGCCATTGCTTGAAAGATTTGTGTCTCAGAAATGAACATAATTCTGCATAGTCATACTTTTTTTTTTTTTTTTACATATTACATCGGATCGAATCTTGAAACCCATATTGTGTATCCAATAGTATCGTGAAATAAGCATATCGTCCCATCCTTACTTTATTACGTACAGACTTTTGTCCCATAAAAGTTGTTTTGTGATTCTCCTACATGTCTGCAGACGCCAGTGGACAGCCTACATAGCCTAGTTATGGCAGAGGGGCGGCAGGAATCCGTATCACAAACACAAACACGCACGCAGGCACGCTCGCAAACCCAGGAACCCGTCCATGAATGTCCTAAATAAAACACCAACACACTCGCAAACAGACCCCTCTGTGAGCGGAATTCCGCCGGCTCAGCACAAACCGGCTGCAGAGGAGGCGGAGTGCAGACGGCCTCAACAGAACCTGCTGCAAACTGCTCCCCTCCTTCGGCATCACCGAGCCGCGAGTCGGTGGAAAACTGGACACTTCATTTTATTATTTCTTTATTTAAGATGGTGCTCGAGGTAGGGATGCACCGATGCCACTTTTTCAATGCCGATACCGATTACGAGTATGAAAGTTTAAGAGAATACCGATCCGATCCATTACTTTTACTGAACAGTGCAGGCTTACTTCCTTAGTTTGGGGTCAATGGACAAAATTATTGAGATAAAATCCTTGTTTTTCCCACTGTTGGAGAAATACAGGCTTCTATGTGCCACAAATGCATAAAATCAAGACAGTTTGCTTTTATTTCTTACATGTTACTCATGGCTTTCGGTATCAGATTTTAGTCTTGGGTAAAATCTCCGATACCGATATTCCATTTTAGCCTGGTATCGGCACCGATACCAGTATCGGTATCGGTGCATCCCTAGCTCGAGGGAGATTTTTAAAAGCTGCATGTGTTTGTATGTGCAGTAGAGCTGAACAATTAATCGGAAAAAAAAAACGAAATCGCAATATGAACTACTGCAATTTCCAAATTGCAGAGGCTGCAATTAATTGCTTAAGAGAGAGAGGAGCATCCAAGATGTTTTTCTGAACAAGGTGTTTTAGAGCTGCAGGTAATCTCTTGGTCCGTGAATCAAGTACAATATTAGTGAAAACCTTTCATCATACTCAAGCTCAGTAAATCCTGCACACAAAATCCCTTTTCTTTCAACAATTTTAAAGTTCTAAAAAAGTTATGACAAGAAAACTGATGATGTGAATCTCAGTTTAAATTGCAATATTCTGTCAAATAACCGCAATTTAGATTTTTTGTCCTCCTCTGATGAACCTAAATGACAAACCGTGCTGTGTTTTGTACGGCAAACGGAGCATGGCCGTCCAAGCCACTTTGCTGTCTGACACTGAGTTTGAGCGAGGGCGAAGAGAAGGTCTTCCCTGTATCCAAACGGGATGAGGAAGAAATTAGCGTTGACAGAATATTACTGTCGCTGCGATAACCTGTCGACTTTATCACCTCGCAGGCTGCGTCGGCGCTGTCAGTCTAGCTATTGTCCTTTTCACAGCTATCTGAAATAGGTATGCCATTCAAATCACCCACGAGCCACCGGCAGCTCCGAGTTTACCTATGACTGATGGGAAACTTATTAATATTTAATGGAGCTGTTATTGTATAAATTGCAAGTCGTGGCTGAGCTATTTGCACATGATTTCTCTCTCAACAATTGTTTGGAGGGGGCACTAATGCTTCGGATTTGTTCAGTTTGAAAATAATGAAGGCTTCTGTAATGTGCAGTTTAATTTGCAGAAGCTGACTGAGACCTATCTGTGATAAAGAGTGAGTGAGAGAGAGAGATAGTGTTTGTGTGTGTGGAGGGATTAAGCTGTGGCCTATGGCTTTGATAAGTTACTTCTCTTGGCTGAGTATTAAAATACAGATTGTTTGTTACATGCTCTTGGTTGCTTAAGGAGGCTGAGCCGGCAAATCGAAATTGCTTTGACAAATCACGTCTGAAACGTGTGTGTGTTCAACGGGAACGTCTGCCAGCTGTGTGCAGGTAAACACTTCTCATGGAAACATTTCACCAGGACTTCAAAATCTTAGCAAAAGTCGAGGAAAAAGTGGCAGCCTGAAAGATGGTGCAACTTGTAACTGAATAATAAATGGGGAACCGAGGCGATAGCGCTGTTGAAAATGTTGTCCTTTCGGAATGAGGTGTAGTTTGTCAGACTAAACGTACAGCGGGGCGCAGCAGAGGCAGAGAGACGGGCTGTTCTCCTGTAAGCACTGGGGTTTAGCTGGCTTTCACAGCCCTTCATACACTGAGGGGTGCGCTCATGTCCCGAGGATGACTGATTAATATGTGGATCAACACTTACGGACTTTGAGATGAGCTAACGATTTTATTTCCCATAGTCGGTTGTCAAGCTTCACTTTCCTTTGTTACAACGTTTCAGTCTGTCAAATGTAAAGGGGCTCAGAGAGCTAGAATAAACTCAGTCACTCAGACTTTTGGACCAAAAATGTATTGGTTTCAATCCTTATTGTGGACAGGAAATTCTTTCATGCAACTTTGTCCGTCTTTCTTTCTTTCCATCTCTCTTTCTCATATTCTTCTGTGTCCACATTCAACCACAGTAGAGTTTGATAAATGGAAGTTTTAGAGCTTATTGTAGCAACAGAGCGTTGCTACCAAACACAGTTAACGTTTGCTGTTCCGCAGCTAGCTAAGTCAGCACCGCAATGCTGGGTGATTTATGTTTTTGGTGCACACACACACACACACGCATGCATGCACACACACACACACCCACACGTACATACACAGCTGTAACGCTTGTTCCCACTTTCAGCAGGTTGAACCAGTCAGGCTACAACAGTGATATGCAAGACTCTGGCTTGGGGGTAATGACACTTGGGCATAAATGTCTGTGTGTGTGTGTGTGTGTGTGTGTGTGAGACTCTGTTGTTGCCCTGGGCACTTCCCAGGAGTTGTGCATTGAAATCAGCAGAGGGGGAATGATGTACACATGTAGACAGAAGCCGCCTCACCAGGGCTACACAGTGTGGAGGCAGCAGACAGTGTCACAGTTCATTCTATGATATGTACAGGGGGGGAAACAAAATATACTACTCAAGCACAAGTCCTGTTGCTTTACTGAAATGTTACTCTGCTGTAAAATAGATAAAATCAATAAAAAGTAAAATGTCTCATTTAAATGTAGGCCTACTCAGAGTAAAAGTTACTGAGCTACGTAATAAAAAACAGACATTGTTGCATATAATCTTTCCTGTGCAATGCACAAAAGAAGAAATATAGATCAAGTTTGTTATATTACGTTTTATATACGTTATATTGTTGGTCTACATGTATTTATATGTTGAGCGTTCTAAAAATGAGATTCTGAAATAAAGGAGATAAAGGAAGGTGTGAGTCCGGAGAGAGTTTTGAACCAAGGCCTGGCATGAATGAACACAGGTACACACACACACACACACACACACACACACACACACACACACACACACACACACACACACATATACACATATACAGGCACAGCTTTAAATGGAAAAACGCATCTGTCTCTTTGTTTCTCAGTGTTTGTAGCTCATACACAACCATGCACACACACACACACACACACACACACATTAACACACATTCACAGGTCGCTCTGTGTCTCTCTAATCCTGTAAGTCCATTGGCCCGTTCCTCTCCACTGGAATGAAAAGACCATCACCATAGAGACCACATCAATGGCCTATTAGCATGAGAGGTGAGCTGAGGAGAAGGACAGAGACTGTGAATGAGAGAGAGAGACAGAGAGAGAGAGAGAGAGAGAGGGAGGGAATGAAGCAGGGAGAACTAGCAAGGGAAAAGGAGAGGGAGTGACGGAAAGAGTGGGAAATTAAGGAAGGAGAGTTTAGGAAGGGAAAGAGGCGAAAGTGAGGGAGGAAGGGAGTGAAATAGTGAAGGAAAAGGATGGATGAATGGAGAGAGTGTGTGTGTGTGTGTGTGTTTGACAGTGGGCGGAAGGAGGGGAGAGAGAGAGAGTGGGAAACTTCTTTTAAAGAAGCGATACATTAGCTCTTTCTCTCTCTTTCTCTCTCTCGCTTAGTCAAGGAGGGTGTTTACTGCCAGGGTTTGTTTTGGTTTCCAAGCCACTGCCAGTTTATTTCTCTCTCTCTCTCTCTCTCTCTCTCTCTCTCTCTCTCTCTCTCTCTCTCTCTCTCTCTCTCTCTCTCTCTCTGGCTGTGTGTAATCCTCCCATAGCACCATGGTGACAGAGAGAAAGCTTCTCACCCCGTTTTTGGAGAAAGGGGACAAGGATGCGTACGACAATTTATGATCACGTGTATCTTAATGAAAAATGAAATGCGGCCCTCCTTTCTTTCTGTGAGAAGAGTTTAAAAAACTAACCGCCTTCTTGTTCATTTTTCATCTTATTATTGATTTTTCATTTACTTGGGAACTTGTTTTTTAACTCTTTGCTACAAAAGCATGAAACTAAAACAATACAATAACCTTAAAGGAACATGATATATCACTTCAAATTGTTTAAAACACATCTTTGCGCTTGCAGACTTTGTTTTACATTGTTTTTCTGTCAGAAAGCTGTTAGTCATTTCGAAGGGAGAACTGAAATGACAAAAAGTGTTTTCCATAGACCATGTTTTGCTGAAGCACAACCTCACTGCCAGCAAATGGCGCGATTGTCAGAATGAAGCAAGATTATCCCAAGTCATCTGGAGGCAAACTTGACAAACTTAATCTGTGTGTAAATAAATAGGGTTTTTATGAGGATTTTCATTCCTATGTGTGAAATTTCTGCACACTGAGAGTAGTATAATGATGGAAAACACTACACAATATCTCACAGGTTCTGGAAAAACTAAAAGAGAAGTGGGACACAACGGTTCCTCATCAGCACTACAAAACTGCTTGTGGCACATATCCGATCTTTGCATTGCCCCTCCATAACAGGAAATATTAGATTCTCATAACGGATTATAGTTGTTGCAGGCAGCCATGACCCATAATTATGAGATCTGGGCCACAAGGGTTAAAGCAAATCAGCTTTTCTCCTCTGGTGTAAATCCAGCCTGTGGAGGAGTGTATTGATGGATCAAGGGAGGTTTTTTTCTCAGAATAGCTACCATGTGAAGGTTACAGCTGGATCTATAAACCCTCACTGAGGCCCAAACAGCCTGCTGTGCTTTCCAGAGATCTACCAGATGAAGGCCGTAGGACCCAAACACTCTCTGTGTGATCAATAAAGTGCTTTGATTGCAAGTGGTGACGACGGGGGTTGAAGCCTCAAGTTTATAACTGGCCTATACATTACAGATGAGTCCCGTGTTTTGACCGACTGTTGGGTTAAACCTTTGCATCATCCTGATCAAATAATCTGAGGCTTGTGTGAGCGACTGATGGTCAAGCAGAGAGTTTGCACTGTGCCTTTACTTGTTGGTTTTAACTCTATTGGCAGGTTTCGAGGTGAACAGCTTTATTTCACTGTTTCATTTGCTAATTGACAAAAAGAGGGGTTGTACTGAGGAGATGGGTAATCTCTTAATCATCCTGTCAATTATCATGCACAGTTTGCAGCCCACTTACATGGTAATTTTCTGCGCCAAATCAAATCTTAAAGTGGAAAAAAATTCTCATCTATTTGGGGGTCTTTGGCATATAGAAGTCTGAAACCCCCAGGCGTAAGCACAAGCTCAGGCATCTGCAGGCTATTTAAACGCCGACTGAGCCAAGCCAGTAAACATGACTGACTCCTGGTTTGTCCGGAAAGACAGACACCAGATACCTTTGACCTCTGACCTCCCCGGTATATTCTACATGGACCCTCTGACCCACATATCCTATTAGGGTCAAGGCCACATTTGACAGAGTGATAGAATTATGTCACTGGTATACAGTCACTCTGTGTTTGCCTTTCTCGGCTGAATATAGCGCATGGCATTACAAGCCAGAAGTCGAGGTGAAATGTGTATGGTGAAAATGCAAAGAGGTAAACAACTCTACAAACCCAAAGCAGTGAAATTGAAAAAATGACTAAACCGCTTATCAGCTGCCCCGCCAAATGTACTGTAGGTACAGAAGTAAGCTGTATATCGTTTGATTGCATCTAAGGGTATAATTTTTTGTATATGTTAAATCTAAACCCGACGTCTCAACCTTTTAAAACGGATAAAAGTTGTTACTGCTGTTTGTTTTTGTGCGTCAGAGCTGTAGGAATACATTGCTGAGAAGAATCAAAAATATGAGTGGCGCTATGGGATAAGGCGCCCCACAGGTGCCCCCTGCCGCTGCACCCATGCTCCAGTGGCACTCATGCTCCAGCGGCACTCACTTAATGATCATGAGTAGATTTGATATTGACCTGAAACACCTTGGGGTGTCGTCCAAAGAATCAGTCCATCCGCCGTTTCGCTCCACGGCCCTCGGACTGTTTTCATCCCTCTGCAGGAGGCCTAAAAGCCTAACATTTCTATTCCTGCGGTTCCATTGATTCAGCGCACTTTAAATCAATCCTGTACTTGCAGTACTTGCGTGCAGCCAGGCTGTACACAGACCGACGTACAGTAACTGGAGCTCAAGGCCGAGAACGCCGATGTACCACCATGACAAATGCTTCGTTTGAATGGGCTTTTCTTTAACAGTTTGTTCAGTGTTTCAAAGTATCAAGGCTTATTCGCTGTTCAGACATGAAACAATACACATTTGTATGACGTAATTGATCAAAAATTCATTCAAATTCTATGGCAACCCTCTTCGCTGCCCTTTCTATCCATTCTATTTCTATGGTGTGACCCATAAGTCATTCTTCTGTACAGCAACTAGTGTAGCTACTGTGGCTGGGAGGCCTTGGGGACAGTGGTAGCCTAGAGGTTAGTTGAACAAAAAAATAATACAAAAACCCAGTGTATATGTCTGGGTCACAATTCTGTTTGGTTCTATAGAAGGAAATGATAATGTTTTATATTAAGTGATTCAGCATTTTAAAGAAATAGTGATTGGCTTAATGGGGGCGCTGCAATTAAAGGTCTAAATTTCTAGCTTTGAAAGACCCTAATTCCTACACTGTTGAGTCCAATTAACACAAAACTTGCTATAAACAAACCTTACAAAAAAAAACATACATTTGGAACGATGTTCTGGTGGTTAAAACATTAGGTTGGATGTGGATGGGTCAAAATTTCACTAATTCTGCTACACCACCGGTCCGATTTTGATGAAACTTGGAGGGCTGATGCATCTTGTTACTGATTGGCCAAAGGGGTGCCTGCATCATTTTTGGGGGATGACATGTTCGATAGTTGTAACATAGATTGTGTTCATTTCCCTTAACAATTACGAACATCTGTATCTTGTATTGGTCGGCCCCAGTGCTCCCCCAGATCATCCAGGCTGATGACGCCTGTGGGTCAGCATGTCTATTTTTGGACAGTAGAGAGAGAGACATTCTTCAGGGGGCTGCCCTCCCCAACGACCCCCAACCACGGACCCATTACACCCACCCATACCTCCCCCCCCCCCCTCCCCATCACCCAGTTGCTCCACTTTTAGTCCTGGCTCCAGTGAGGTGTGAGTGTATGTATGTATGTGTGTGTTAGGGGGGCGGGGAGGCTTCCAGCAGGCCTTGTTGGTGGGTGGGTGCCTCCCCACTGTCCCTGTCTGTCTGAATGCTGCTTCACTTTCCCCTCTCTCAAGTCAACCATTCGGTCAGTTAGCCAGTCCAGCGGCCGGCCGGCCAGTCAGACAGACACTCAGACTCCCTCTGCGGAGAAAGTGGAGAATTCGAGAATTAGACGAAACGCCGACAGCAACGGAGAGATTTCTCTCTTAGGTGGAGGTGCCGGATACGCCCGTTACCGACGCCAAGATGACGCGTGACTCGTAAGTTTCTGGTCATGATGTGTGGGTGAAAGCGGGTGGTCGAGGGGCGAGGGGAGCTACGGTAGGATTTAGGGGTCAAGGGAGCCGAATAGGTAATGTTATCAAAGGAGAGGAGGTTTTATCGTCTGCTTTCAACATAGAGCTTATGCTGACTGTCCATTTTCCCTTTCAAAGCACTCTCATGCCCCTTCAGTATTATCACCTACATAAAGCAGATTTAGCATTTACAATACAGGCTCTAAGGGATCTTAGAAGCCAGCTTATGACTGAGGCTTAGCCCTGTCTTTCTGTATGCCTGTCTGCCCCTCCGCCTGTCTGCCCCTCCGCCTGTCTGCCCCTCCGCCTGTCTGCCCCTCCGCCTGTCTGCCCCTCCACCTGTTTGTCCGTTCATGTCTTTGGCCTCTGCTCCCACACAGATGGGGAAGCCAGCTTTAGCTTTTAGCGCCATCCACCTATTTATTCATTATTAGGAACCGCTGTCTAAAAGAGCCTCTCTCTCTCTCTCTCTCTCTCAAACTTTCATATTTATAGAAAGGTGGCGGCTGCTAAACTCCTCAGAGTCCAATCAGAGGGAGTTTTTAGCTCGGTTACGGGATAGGATTTCTCCTGCCATGAGGTGACGGGGCACTTTTCTCCTTCGCTGCCTCTGGAGCCGCTGCTATATTTACTGAGGAGGAGAGGAGACACATAAAAAAGCTCTTTGCTGACTCATTCCCTCGGGTTATTGCAAAAGTGTATGTTTGTGGTGGTGGTGGGGGGGCGTTTTTGTGCGTGTGTGATGGTAATTTTCCTTCTGTTTGCAAATTCAGTATCTGCTGTAGTAGCAATGTGAGCAATGTGGAGGAGACACTTTTTTTTTTGAAACCTTGAATCCATTTGCTACATTTCTGGTATTTTTGTGGCCTTTTTTTTGTTGCCCTGACATTTGTTTCATATGTAAATGAATGTAACTGACCTGTAAATAACACAATAGCATGCCCCTTTTATACAAATATAGGTATATACTTACAAAAAATGTGTCTAGTTAGTTAAAACATCTTTTTCAATCTATGTTTTATCAACCTGTGATGCTGCTATGACGCCACATTGAAAAGCAACACATTGTTGGTTGTCCCTAAGTAGACATGCGGCTGTGTTAAAAACAACGCATCATTTTTAAGTAAACATTGTTCAAATACATGTGGGGGTGTGTTAATGACATTATGGCATAGAGTATATCTGGATTCTATCTGTGGTGCCTCAGTTTAAGTTTGCAATAAGTGTTTTCTAAAGGGTAGAAGTAGCCTACGTTTCACTGTAGCATGTGTAATAAATTGAGCGAAATTGATGTGTGTGTGTGTGTGTGTGTTTTATGTTGTTCTTTGCAGTTTAATGCCCCCTCCTTGATGAATTTGCGTCTATCTGTCCATCTCTGTGTGTCACCTGTTGTCGGTCTTGTAGCCAGCGGGGCAAGTTCGCCCAGCAACAATGACATCATTGTCCAGACTGGAAGTGGTGAGGGTCTGATGACAACAACACAAAGATATCCCCTTGTCCCAGAGAGAGAGAGAGATGGTATCGCAGCGTCTTGCTGTCTGTGTGCTGAACGGCCTTGAATGGTGATTTGAATCAGATGCGTGGAGTGCACAGTCTTTGTGCTGCAGAAACTTGGATTGTTGTGACACAAAGTGACTGTTTCATTGTATTGATACACTTGATTTGTAGGGTATGGTATACAGAGGCACAATAATAACAAGAACACAATAGGCAGGATTTTGATACATTATACCAGTATGTATTGTTGATAGTTGCTTTCGTCTTCACCTGCATAGTGTCAGACGTATGGACCGTATTGAAACTACAATTTGTATGTTTTCGCCTTGGGGCAGTGTGTGGAAGTGTCTTGTTAGTCCCGCCCTCCTCCCCCCTCAGTTGGTCAAGGTCCCGCCCCCAACACCTGTCACTCGTCTTGATGAGCTGTCTACCTCGAAACAGCGTCTAGCCTGAGGCTGAGGTAACTGGCATGAAGCCTCCACAGGTGTTAAAGAAGCAGATGGCGAACGCAGCCAATCTGCAGTGGAAAACAAAGCAATGCCAATGTTAGCCCGTGTTTTTGACCGCGTCTCGTCTGTTGCACGCTTAGCTTCACTTTTCTTTTGTTTCATACTGCTTTCTGCCATTGTTGTTGTTGTTGTTGTTGTTGTTGCTGTGCCTTCCCTGTGCTGTGGTTGCTATAGCCTCAACCCAGCACGCCCACAGTAAAGGTACACGCCCCAAAATGTCCGGAACATCATTGAAAAGCCAATTTCAGGCAAACGGATTTAGACATGAATACAAGGGGTCACAGGCAGACAGACACACAGTGATAATGTATAATATATCCTATAATTATTGTTATTTTAATGAGAAAAAGTTGCGTATTGCAGTTTTAAACTGCAACATCAATACACAGGTTTTGATGTTGCAGTCCTTTGTGCCATAATCCATGGTCAGCATTCACACAGATGCCCATTTCAGATGTCAAAAGAATGATTTACCGACCTACAAACGGCGACTATAGAGGATATCAGACTATGCCGTCATAAATCTACAGGACCATCAGACCACAAGACACTGCTTAGGTTACTAAGTTAGGTTTTGATTGTCTTGTCTGGATGTTTGTCATGAGTCTTCATAATCTCTTTCACTGCTTTATTAATAACATTATAAAGCGTTTACCTAACAAATTTCCCACACTAATGAAGGTCTTCTGATCCAGTAATATCCTTCTAGTAGCTCTCTGTTGAGTGATACACCTGCAGCACTTCTGACATGACGTCACCGTTGGCAGGTGCAGTCTTACCATGCTGGTTCTGGTTTCATGGCCATGGGGAAATATGGCATACAAGTTGCATCGCTCACAGCAGAGAGAAAAAACCAAATCATTGCTTTGCATAACTGCTTGACTCGGGTTAGAGTTGGCGGATAGGAATTAGATCCAAGGCCGCATTCTCCGTCTTTATCTCACAGAAACTCTCTATCTTTCTCTCATTTCTGAAGCGAGTGGTGCTCTGAATACGTTTGGCAAAAGTCAGGGTTTGTTACATACCTTGGTTTCAGGGTCAAGCAGCGGAGGAGAAATGAAACGAATCATGAGAAAATCACCCGAAGCAGCACCCCGGCTTCTGCTGAACACTGCCTTTTTTCAGGCCTTTCTCCTCGCTGCGCTCTCATGTAAAATGATCCGCATCTATCTCAGTCTACCTGGAAAAAAAATCCTGTGGGAATTATGAAAGGACAAAGGCTGCTTTTTTTTTTTTTTTTTTTTGCGCTGTATTCTGGTCAGTTTTGCCAACTAGGCAAGTAATAAGAAGCTCTCTTGTCTATTCGGAGGGAGCGTTCTCACACCCCGCCTGTCCTGTTGTGTGAGTCCAGTAACTATATCATGTATTGTCAGGATTTTCTTTGTTGGGAATTAAATGCTGCTTTGTTATCACAGCGCCGCATCCAGAGAGCGCTGATCTCCATATCTATCTGTCTCTCTCATATTTTTGGTGCACCTGACTGACACTCGATATGGAACTTGTTTTCCTATGCGTGTCCCTTGAGACACGTACGTATACGTTTCACCAGCGGGGTGAGAGTGCAGGGTCAACTGTTTTTTTTTTTTTGTGGAAGGGTTTCAGTGTCTTCCTCAAGGACGCTTTGACAGCGATGGATGGACTCCCGTGACCTCGCAGTCCCGGGATGATCTCTGTCTTGTTTAGGCGTCCCGTTGTTTCTGCGCCTCATGTTGTCATTCGGTCATTCATTCAAGAGAAGCAAGAGAGAGCAATATACTGTATCTTTGGCTGTGTTATTTGCTGCCCCTCCTCTTAGGATCAGGTTGTTTTTTTTTATGTTTTCAGACGTTCAGCAACAACATGACGTGCCGTGGCTTTTTTGTGACTCGCAGGCTGTCAAAAGGAGGAGAAGTGTTTTTTTAGGGAGATGGAGGAAGTGGATAGTGAGTAAGCCTTGGCTGGCGTCGTTTGGCCTTGCGGTGGAGGGGGGGGGGGGGGGGGGGGAGTTCCACCAATATTGACGTTGAGGTTCTTTATTCTGTAAGAGTAGACATTTTCCTGAAAATTCCCCAACTTTTTCTGTTTCATGAGCTTTAAGTTGTCAAGATCAATATGAAACATCTAGAATTGCATCAAGAAAAATGTAAGAAAAATCAATAGGGGAATGTTAAAATGAACTTCAAAAAACGTTTCAAGGGAATACCGTTAAAAGACATCATCGATTTTTCTTTGAAATCCGAAACTTTAAAAATTTCAATTTGCACTTTTAGGCTCGGCCTAAAAGTGAATTTTTTTTCACCAACGCAGCAGCCTTTCTCCCATCCACTCCTCCCTGCCCTTCTCCTTTGTCCAGTCGTCGTCTTCTTCTTCTCTCTATCCTTTCGATCATGTCTCATCATTTCCTCTTCTCCATCTCTTTGTGCCTCGTCCTCTCTGCCTCACCTCACCCCTCCCTCCCTCCCTCCCTCCGTCTGTTTGTTTTGTCTCTGTTCTGCCACTGCATCCCTCCCTCACTTGTCTGCCTGCTCATCTTGTCTTCCTCCTCTGTTGTCCCCTGCATGCGATCCAGTCACCCTGGGACACAGCCTGACACCGCGTCGATTCATCTTTCTCTTCTGCTCACTCCACCTAAAAATAAGTCTCTTTTCTCTTGGACTCTCTGTTTATCTTTCTCTCGTTGTCCCTCTCTCCTTGTCTCTCTATTCTTTAAAGGTCCGCTGATACAGTTTTTTCCGAACCAATACGAACACCAATCAAAGTACTATTCAGTTCAGTCATTCACAGAGAATTCATTCATTCTAGTTTTGGCCTATTGTGAAATGATTACAGGAAGAAGTGCAACAATTGAGTGTAATCATCCATTTGGTGAAATTATGCACCCACCATTGTATAATAATAATCGCCAATCAAATAAAAGAAAATACTAGTGATAAAAAAATAATAAAATGCAAAATTGGCTATATAACATAGGCAAGAGGATAATCGCTTCCTGAATATGAGTGGAAAGTGCTTTTTCATAAACGGCAGCATTTCAGCATTTTCTTGTCAATCATGTCAGCCAGAATACAAAAGTTCAAACATTTTTTCAAAGTACCAAAGTGACATAGAATATATTTAAGTGGGGAAGTCTGTATCTGACATCTGTATCTGTGACAAATATCACGCTTTTATTTTGAAGGCCAAAACAACACATTTCCAGTATTCAGGCTATCTTGCGAAACAGCGGAAGAGGAGTTGATCAGCAACAGCCACCATGGATGAACAGACGAAAAACTTTGATCAACAGAAAAAAAACAAGGAAAAAGACGTCACACACACTGTTTGATTGACAGGTGATCTCTGGGAAGTGCGGTGCAGAAACACCACAGCGATGAACGCTTACCACCAAAATAAAAAAATAAAATAAAAGAGGAAGTTGTGGAAAACCACTTTAACCCTGCCACAACAGCTTGGCATATTTAGAGTCATCTTCACTGACCTCAAATAATCACCACACTGCACACATTTCCTCCCACTGGGAAAGTGTTTTACCGTGCCAGAGTGCAGTATCAATATCGGGTTAGCTTAAAGGAGCAGTAATTGACATCGCAAAATGACCGTACATCTGCAGGGAGTCGATGGGGTTATTGATGAAGGCAGAGGCCGAAACATGTCGGTAGTCAGGTCCAATAACTTGTTTATTTCTTTAGCAAGAGGTAAGTATGCTGCTTTTCCTATTTCTCCAGATACTGAGACTTCTAGCTTTTCATGACTCACTTTCCGACCCGTGCTACTTTACACTCTTGATATGGAACAAAACCTCCCCACCCATTGGAGTTTGAAGACTCTTCCACTCTCCCCCTCCCTCCACCTACTCGCATTTTCAGCTGCTCAGCAATCGAGGACGGCGCTACGAGCGAGCGAGCGAGCGGTGTTGCGAGACATTTCGTTCTCAAGCCAAAAAAGCAAATGACAAAGCAGCATTATGACAGTATTTTGCCTCTTTGCTAGACATTTCTGTCGCAGCTCTGCTCTAATTAGCTACAGTAGCGAAAATTGTACTTAATTTATGTCAGTTACAGGTGCTATTACTTTCTATTTCCCCGCCCGTGCCTCTCTGCCACCCATCTCTCTCTCTCTCACACACACACACACGCGCATACACACATTCATACACATCTCACATACAGATATAAATCCAGCTGTACACACACATGCATTTGTGTACAGATACACACACAACATGCCCACTGTTTCTCTCTCCTTTCTTTGATCTCTCTCTCTCTCTCTCTCTCTCTCTCTCTCTCTCTCTCTCTCTCTCTCTCTCTCTCTCTCTCTCTCTCTCTCTCTCTCTCTCTCTCTCTATCTCTCATCCTTCTTGACAGTCTGTCAGTAGTCAGCTGTGACTCTCTCGCCTGCTGTGGGGAAGAGGACTGCTGACTTGCCCAATGATGTCATCCACTTCCCTCTGCTGCACACACACACACACACACACACACACACACACACACACACACACAGAGAGGAGGACAGGCTGAGTCTGTGTTCTGTACAGTTTAATTAAAGGGGAGGGCTGACGGTGAATTATTGTCCCCTCAGTGGGGCTTGGTCAAAGGGCCACTTAAAGACAGTATTGATATCAAAGCCCGATGATGTCATGTTTGAAGTGTGGGTGGGAATCAGGGATGGTCTCTGCGCTGTGTGTGTGTGTGTGTGTGTGTGTGTGTGTGTGTGTGTGTGTGTGAAAGAGAAAGATGAGTTCCGGAGAGAGCAGTTTGTGTGTGTTTGATCGATTGTGATATTTGCATGTGTGTTTATGCGTTGTTATTGATTTCTCTGTATGTGCGTGATCTGGGTGTGATTGTGTATTTGTATGTACGTGTGTGTGTGTGATTCAAACATGTGAGTGCGTATGTGTGTGTGTGATGTGTTGACCAGCATCAGAGAGTGCAGTGTGAGCCTGTACATCTCACCTTCAGGGCATCAGACTCGACTTTTTCGGCCACACTGGCTGAAAAAGTTGATGTATAATTACCACTCAATCTAATTTCCTGGCTGCCAAATCGGCGTCTAGAATAATCCAATTGAAGACGAGCTGACGACCTGCCAAAGTGGCTGGTAGAGTTGAGAGACTTTACCAGCTCCAGGCGAAATCTACCAGCAGTTGTCAGGTGGCCAAAGTAGTAGGTGGTGTTTGTTTCAAGCTCTGTTTTGTAGTGATTATTGGAGAAGTTGCCTAAGTTTGGGTCCAAGTCAATCCTCCCTAAAGGCTTTGTGGGAGACATAATCAGCCCATTCAAATGTATAAACCTCTCTGAAAACACTATAAGTATCTCTACCAGTCAAAATGGGGTTCAGGATAGCAGCAGGTTGAATCGGGGCAGGGACATACAGAGCGCAGGAATCACTTTTTCCTCTAGTTTGCCTTGTAAACCGATGCTTTGCTTGCAGGTCTCGTCTGAAAATTGTTAGGTTGTTTGTGAGGTTACTGGAGCATTAAGAGACCAGCAAAAAGTCTTGTGAACCTGCCAGCGAAATCCCAGCGGACTGCACTGGTCCGGAGATCTGAGTCTGACAACACTGATGCTCATTCAGAAGAAGAGTGTGTGTGCTTTTCTGTGTGGCGGACAGGTATATTAGCCAGGTCAAAGACTACTACCTAAAGTATATATAATATAATATGTAATCATATATTGCGATTTTAGGTTTTTCCACAATGAATAACTGTAATTCAGAGATATTGAAGTTTTTGTTAGATTTTCAATTCCCCCTCAAAGTCCCCTCAAAATCAATATGTCTCTGTTGCTTCTTTTTAACATTGTTAACATACTTTTTGCATTACTTGTTTGTTGTGTTTTCGGTTATGTGTGTGTGTGTGTGTGTGTGTGTGTGTTTGTTTGTGCACGTATGGCATCCTAGCTGCGGACAGGAGAGGTATAACTGAATGATTCATGGCCTACAGATAGAAGGTTCATCTCCTCTGTCCATCCTCCCTCCATCCCCACTCCTCTCTCACTCTCATATGTACAGGTGTGTGTGTGTGTGTGTGTGTGTGTGTGTGTGTGTACATATACTGCATATACTGTATGTGTATGTACTGTATATATGTACATATGCGTGTGCGTGTTTGTATATGTGTATTGGAGTTCTTCTGAAGGTTTTGTGTGGCAAGGTTGGCCCATGGTTTATGACGTGTGTGTGTGTGTGTGTGTGTGTGTGTGTGTGTGTGGGGCTGGCATTTAAGCCACCTGTGCCCTGCAGCCACCTGCAGCGACACAACCTGAAATGGCATCAGCCCTCAGGGGAAGGAAGACGTCTTGCTGCTCGCCTCCGTCTCTTTCTCCTTCTCTGCGTTCGCTCTCTCAGCTTGCTGCCTTTGTTTCTGTTTCAGCCTGATTACAGCATTTCTATCTTCTCTCCACCTCTACCTTCCATCCATCCATCCATCACTCCCCTCTTCACCTTTTCCAATATACAGTATCTCCCACCTTCTTTAGTCACTTCCACATAATAAGGTAGAAAAGTAAAGATGGTACCCGATACTAGTACATCCCTACTTTTCTACCTTATTATGGGGAAGTATGGATGGATACTGGTATCAGATCAACAGGATGGTACCAGGCTAAAATGTAGTATTTGAATCTGGGAATTGCCCTGATTAGATCATATTCACAACATGTCAGAAGTGAAAGATAGCTGTACCCTATTTCCTCTGTAAATCAAGTTTTGAGTGGAATTGCCTCCAAAAACAGAACGACTTTATTTTCTACCTTTTTCGTAGATATGAGGATGTCATCTCTCTCTATCTTGAGTTATCAGAATGATTTTTCTCCAAGGACACTCAACTAAAGTCCCGAGGCCATATTGATCAGTAAAAGTGAGATACTCCGTATTTGCCGATACACGGCCAAGTTTAGAGCTCAGATTGTGTATTGTGAGTGAAGGGTTGCCCTAATAAAGCGTTATCAGTGCGTCCCCAGCAGTAAGGCGGGGCACAAATCAAGCACTTGCGTGTCGATAATGGGTCTTATGAGGAAAATGTCTGATAATCGGGTGCTCTCTCTCTCTCTCCCCACCCTCCCTCCCTCTCTCCTTTTTCCTCCTCTTCCCTCCTTGCTTCCCCCTCTTCCTCCATTCCTCCCTCGCATCGTCTGTGCTGCTAAAAGAGAGGCAGGAGCTTATTACAGGTGTCTCTCTCTCTCTCTCTCTCTCTCTCTCTCTCTCTCTCTCTCTCTCTCTCTCTCTCTCTCTCTCTCTCTCTCTCTCTCTCTCTCTCTCTCTCTCTCTCTCTCTCTCTAATTGATAGTAATAGCTCTTGATGTGTGCGCAGTGTTTAGACAGCTCTTGACTGTGTGCTTAGCCATAGTGTGACACACTGCTCTCGTCGTAGATGTTTCATCCATTACAGCCTGTTTCTCGGGGCACATGCTGCTTTCCCCTGCCTTTTCAAAAGTCAGTTGGATGGTTTTGTGCATTAGTGTAGCACGTTTTAGGGCTGCACAATTAATCATGCATAATCGCATATCGCCATTTGTTTCTGCAGTAGATTGTAGAATATCTGCAGTATTGAAACTTAGGGTTATTCACTTAGAACGTCTGCTGTTGTTGAAAATAGTCGATGTTGATATAAGACGTAAAAAGTGCAGTAAAACTTTGTTCCTCAAATCATCAAAACATATTGTTATGTTTAGTAATTGTGATCACAGCATCAAAGCGAAATAATTAGGAAAATCTTTGCAGTTATTATGCAGCCCTACCCTGTGTTTGCAGCAGAGTTTGTTTACCCAGTATTCATTCTGTTGGGCATTTACAGTACAATTAGTCCATATGTCATCATGTAAGTGTCCAAACAGGAGTCGTAGTAAACCCAGAACTGAACCCTTCCCCTCCCCATTGTTCGCTTAAAGCTGTGTGTGTGTGTGTGTGTGTGTGTGTGTGTGTGTGTGTGCGTGCGAACGTTGATGTGCTGAGCAAAGGCAGAAATCCTCCATGTCTCTCCCCAAGCCCTTGTTGTTCCGACCTCCAAGAGTTCTGGTACAGCCTTCCCTCGCAGCCCTGTCTGTGTTTGTGTGTGTGTGTGTGTGTGTGTGTGTGTCATTACCCTTTCCACTGTTTGCTGTATTCTGTGCCCTACCCTGAAAACATGGTGCGTGCCAACCCTTGTACATGCTGAGATTGGCATGCAGTGCTTCGTAAGGCTAGATTCATACTTGACTGTCAGGTCAGTTGTCATTTACATACATAAATATAAGAAAACATGAGAAAGGGAGAATGCTAAGTAGCTCCCTGGTTAACACAGTTGATATATCAACTAATAAAAGTCCCAGTGCAGTAAATATCAGCGTGGTTGGAAAGCGTCTTTGGCCAATCACATCGGATCAAATCGCATCTTAAAATGCCAACTATACAAAACCTGAAGAGTTACCAAGGTATTATATTCATTTATAACTCACTTCTGATACCCACTATGATATTGCACTGAGCTGGAAAGAGTATCATGAACAGCTAGCCCCATCACATTTGAGTGTTCATAACTGACTCCATCCAGCTGTGTGTTAGCAGTGAGCAGCATTATGCTCCGATGCATGACGCCAATCTGCACGCTGTATTTCTTTCACTGTGATTTTGCTTCATTCAGCACAATGCCGATCGATTACAGTTGAGACGGAAACACTGAAAATGAATTCTAGAGCAAGCACACAGATGCGGCCCTTAAATATATTGTCGGCAACTGTGCCATATTTAGACAGTGGATCTAAAGCTATGCAGTATTGCCGCAAGTATCGGTGTGCTCTGAAAAGGAGAATCCCCACTGTCAAGTGTGTGTGTGTGTGTGTGTGTGTGTCAGAGACGCTGGGAAATGCTTGACTAATCCTTGTTCCAGTGCCACCGAACATCACTAATTCTGACTGCACATTATTCCTAAGTCTCATTAACATATTGTTTTAGAGTGAGAGGGAGAGATGAGTTGGGAGGGTGTATCATGAGTTAGAAACAGAGAGAGAGAGAGAGAGAGAGAGAGTGAGAGGGAAAGTCACGGAGATAAAAGGAGAGTGAGGAGGGTGGGAAGGCGGGAGGGAGGGAGGGAGGGAGTGAGGGAGTCACGGACAGATGAAAGAGGGAGAGATCAAGTGAGAGACAAAAGGTACGAGAGAGAGAGAGAGCTGCGAGACCCAGGCGTGAGAAAGAAAAGTGAGAGAGAGGGATAGACGAGAAGAAACCCCCCCTGTTAACCTCTCTGATCGAGTCGTGCGGGGCTGGGTGATACCGCTCCCGTGATTTTATTTTATTCCCCCCCCCGCTAACGGCTCCCTAACAGCCTTCGCCACAGAGGCAGCGTGAGAGAGCGGGCTGTGCGGGAGCGGGAGCGGGAGCCTGTTGCCAGGATACCCCTTGCCGTCGCCGTGGCGGCGAAAAGCCGGGATTTAACCGCGGGTCGGCTCGCTGCTGGTGCCGCTGCCATGGGGAAAAAAAACACAGCTGACTGACTCTCTGGACGGCTCGCCCGCTCGCTCGCTGGCCGACTCGCTGACATCGCATGTATGAATAAGGAAGGGATCGCCCTGATTCGGGGGCTTTGAGGAGAGCGTGGAGGGGGAGGGAGGGGGGGGGAAGAAGAAGAAGGCACTCTGCTTTTGGATCATGAAGAAGGCTGTCTGGTAGAGAGAGAGGAGAGAAACCAGAGGGATTACCTTGGCTGCTGAGCGGAGGAGAGGAGGCTGAGAGAGGAGAGGAGACGAGACAAGAGGACAGGAGAGGAGAGGAGAGGGGAAGGGGGAAGGCTTGCAGGGGGGAAAGAGGGGAGAAGTGAGGTGAGAGTGGAGAGTGAAGGAGGCTGAGAGGAGAGGAGAGGAGAGGAGTGGGGGTGGGTTAGTAGGTAGCAGCTAGCAGGCTGTGTGGAGCCATGCAGATCCAGTCTTCTAGTCCACACTCCAAAGCCTCCAGCTTCATCCTCAGTCAGAGATGTGTGCTGGCCTCCAAAATGGAAGTCCACCGGTACGTACCTGCTGTCAGCGAGTCCTCCTTCAAGTGGGTTCTTCTGTTTTTCTTTATCTTTCTCTGTCTGTGACTTTCTCTCTCTGTCATTGTGATTCTTGTATCAATACATGATATGCCTGTTTGCTGAGCCAGCCATTTGTATAGAAGCGTCTCTATAACCATTTCTCTTTGGATGGTTTTGACGTCTTGATCAGTGAGCTTCCATCTGAAGGAGTCTTTCTGTTGATGTTGATAGTCATGTTTTGGTTGAAGACCACAAAAGGAGGGAATCTCAAGCCTTTCTCTTCTATTGTGGCCCCGGGTCAACTGCATTGTAGAGCCTTCTTTCTTAACACTTGGCTAATGTGTCCCACTGTCAAATTTTAAAGTGGACCCACCTGACTGTAGCTCAAGAGGCAGATACTCCTGCTGTGGAACAAGGTTAGCCCTGGCTTTAGTGGGTTAACAGAATTATTAGCCCTGGGATAAGTGATGCAGTGTGGAAAATGGCTAAATTAACCCAGAGCCAATTTTTAACTTTGAGCTTCAGCTAACACTGAGCTTAGAACAATTTTGGCCTTGATGTATAAATAATGACTGTCAGTCCAAAATGAACAGAATGTAATCACCTCCAGACCAGAAGTACTTTATTTAAAATGAAGCTCCTACTGTTTGTCTTTCTATTGCATGCCCTGTCAATCAATTTGAGAGCATCAAATCGCCGCCAGTCTCGTTTATGTATTCTGCGGCTTTCTTTTCGAAACATTTTTAACTTTAGAAGGTAAATCCACCCTAAAAAGAACTGTATTGTTCATATTATCTTGCACATCTTGGTCTAGCATAGCAAACATAACCAAGTCTCTCAAAGCAAGAGTTAAGAAAACCAAGGCTCTAGTGTGTTTGTGGACCAAGTGGCATTTTGTGGAGCTGCTACATTTGTAATAATGATAATAATAATTGCATGGCACTTAACAAAGTTGTCAAGTGCTGCAAAAGGTACAAAACAAACATGAACAATCGATCAGGGATAATAAGAGTTACAGCAGCAAATTCAAAGGCTGTATTGAATTCCCAGCAATCAAAATGGCAATATTGCTACACTGACAGTCAATAGGAGTCTACTTTAGACACTTTGACAATCACAGAGTTTTTTTGGAGCTATAGTTGCATTTTCTAGTTTAGAATAGTTAGTAGGCCTACTGCTGAGAATGAAGATGTAAAAGCTCACAGAAACCTTATGAGTTGCCAAAGCCTCCCATTCATTGTCAATGGAGCCGCTCTGGTTTTGTTCCTCGACGATATCAGATTTGAATCTCGGTTCTCTGGATTGTAGCGTCGGGAGAACGTTTTTCATGTTTATACATATTGATTTGAATTGTCCTTGATCACAGCAACAACTTAAATGACTTTCGTTTGAGTTGGTTCTCCCTTAAGCATTCAGCCTTTCATGCCTTTGTGTCTGTCTCCCTAAGGGATCTGTTAGGGTACTGCTGGCTACATCGCTAGCTTCTACATTCAGCAGCTGTAAACATAATGTTAAGCAAGAAGAAAACACCGCTCAGTTGTTGATACGGTTTGCTAAAACGTCAAGAAGTGTCTTCGCTGTGTCTTCTGGGGCACAACTGTAATGTTCACTTGGAGTAAGTATTCCCTTTGGATGAGGGTGTTTAGTTAAGTAAAATGGCCGGTTTTGAGTGAATTTTTATGTTTTTATCACTGACAGTGTCTGTCAGTGAACTCACTAGTCCGTGAGATCAATAAAGTATTGCATTACATTAGTGTGCTATTTTCTTAGCAGCCAAAGTAATATTTAGAAATATAAAAGACTGATTGAAAATAGGTTAGTTCCTCCCAAAGTGGCAAGTAGAATTATCTGAATTTCCACTAAAACCTTTCTAGCACTTGGCTAGTGGCTAGTGGTATTGCTAATTTCAGACACTCACAAGCCCTTTTCCCTATTGTAGTTGCTGGAGGAAGAAGGGAGATTTTACCCCTCCTAATTCCTGTTTTATTTCCAAATTGCAAGAGGCAGACTGGCCAATTATTTCAACGGTCGTTAAAGCTAATGAGATGGTTTCCAGCAAAGTGGCAGCACACCAATTTTTGTCTCATATTTCAGATCTTCCATGGGGAGAGCTGAAAGAACGGAGGGGTGGCGGACGCAGCGGGGATCACCGCACTGGAAGTACAAACTAGAGAGCGGGAAAGTGGGGAGTAAGAAGTCGAGCCAAGAAGCCGAGCCTCTCCTGTCATGAGGAGACATGCTGTAGTGGCGTGGCGTTTTATAGATTTGGTTATTTTAAGGATACTCATTAGCAGTCAGCCAGTTTTCCTGAGGATCACACATAAGAGGCTTTACATAAGAAAAGACGACCCAGAATAAATAACAAATCAGAACAAAATCTCATGTCTCACCAGCGGCTGCCTCTTCCCTTTCATTTAGTTGTCAGTGTTAAGCTTGATGGATAAGGTGAGCTTTACTTTGTCGCTCTCGGTCTGTCTGTCTGTCTTTTGCTCTTTCTGCATAAACAGCATAGTCTGTCAAACCGAGCCTCAGACTAATGAAAACCAGTTGTGTGTGTGTGTGTGTGTTTGGAGGTTAGTTTGCCACTATCCCAGTGTGTCATGCCTCGGAGTGAGAGGTGATTGATGCTTGACATCGTTTGGTAGCAATAACGGCAAGAACGCCACCGCAGACGCACACGTGTGAGCTACATGTGTTTCCCCGCACACGGCTGTGGTTGCATGTAAACACAGGCAGCTCTGATCGCGTGTAACTAAAGCTCATTAGCGATAAAGATGTTAATTTCATCCCTCAAGACAAAGAACCACTGTTTAGTTTACTTGCAGAATGATAGAACAGAAAGTGATTTGAAGACACTGATGGAAAAAAAAAAAACAAAGTTGAGAAAATAGTAGAACCCATAAAATTACAAGGGAAAATAAAGTTTTTTAGAAGTAAAATTTTAATTTGAGTGATATTTACAGATCTGAAGACTACATTTGATTGTGGATAAAGACAGGAGGGTTTATGTACTTTGGGTGCTGTGCTTCACAAATGGTTTGATTAATTCTGCGAGTATAAAGACTGCTGAAACCAGGAGGGCATTTTTTTGACCCCCTTGATCTGAGTTTTAGGGACATTTTGGTGCTTTTTGGGGACAATTTTATTGAACCATAAAATATAACATTTGCACTGCATATCTGCAAATAAACATTCAATTTGCACCTCTAACATTTGTTTTATTTTAAATCACAGTATACCATTGCTTAAACAGATAAACAGAGTATTTTCTACTGCTTCAGGCTGCCTAATTGGTTGTTCCTGATCAAAACACCCAATGCCCAGAACACACTGAAATAATTGCCCGATTTGGGCTCCCAAAAATCACTTACGGGTGCCCACAGGGGACAATAGACGCAATCTCAATACAAATACAAATTGAACAGGGTGAAATGCAATAACGGGTACTCCTAATTATCCAGTTTTTAATCTCACAGGCATTTAATGAACTTTCAAGTACACCTTTGCCCCAAGCCCCCATTCATTTCTGACCCTGGTTGAAACAGGCCTACATACTCTTCCATCTGAAGGCTTCAATTGTTGGTTTCCAGGGTTGTACACAGGGAGTGAGAGCCGATCGCCGGCCGGTCCGGTCCGGTCCTGTTCTGCTGTCAATGTCCTCCCTGTCCTGAAGTGAATGGGAACGTGGCAGGACTCTTGTAAAATCTGCCAGGCTCCCACTTAACACACAGCGTACACTCTGAACCACCCTACACCCTGCAAAGACTACTGTGTGTGTGTGTTTCTGTGGTATATATCCACGCTTGCATGCAGAGTGACCCGACACATGCTTACATGCACGCTTCCACACACACACACACACACACACACACACACACACACACACACACACAGTCTCCATTGAGAATACAGAAGCCGGAGTGTGTTGGAGGCCCATAACCCTCAGGTGTTTTGTGGAATGAAAGGAAACGCAGGAAAACTTTTACGAGCCTCTGTGGTGACAAAATATGTTTTCAGCAGGCTTTTCTTTTTTTTCCCACCGTGAGTTTTGGGTTTTCTTGATTTATTATTCCTGTTTTTGTCATTCCTGATTTTCCCGTTTGTATGATGAAGTCAGGTTGTAGGATCTGTTGACACCTGCTGAGCTCACAGCAGACAGGATGCAGTATATTATTGATATGACACTGGATTACAAAATCTATCTCTTCTGTTCCCTTTCTCTTTTTCTCTCTTCTTTGGGGTTAGTCGGCAAAGAGTTGGAGCTTTGTTATCGTTTTAGCTGCTTTCCTACTTGAAAACACTCCCACTCCTCCCACTCATATCAAGTAAACTCAATATTTCCTACGCCTATCCTTTGGGATTGCTTGTAATCCACTCGGAACCCATTTGACATATAATGTGCTATTTTTTTTTTTAGTAGAAGGTCGGGCATGTTGAGGGGATTCCCACCCCGCTCTGCAGGGGGTGATCACAATGATGCTGGTTACCATGGCGCTGAAAAGGGCAGAGCAATTGCAGCCAATGAGAGAGGGGGAGCCACCTGTGGATCCTCCCTTAGGGATTTGCCTCTCCAGTCAGCTGATGTTTTCTGTGAGTGACTTGCTCAAAGCCTAATTGAATCCAAGGGGATTCCGTGTATCCGTCCCAGCAACTCATTAAATAAGGCTGGTGCTTGAATAGGCCAGTAGATGGTCCAGGTAATTACTGGCCACTAATGATCTACACCATAATGGCCTGCATTAGGTGACTAGGAAATAATTAGGAAACGGCAACGCAGCACTGTTTTAATACAGGACTCCAGGCAGTAAGTGGCACTGATGTTGCCAGTTCAGGCAGGATGGCACATGTACACGGTGTTAGCAGCGTTATTGGTCACTGTTGTTACCGGGGATTGAACCAGCAACCCTTTAGCAGAGTATCTGCAGGTCCATAAAAAGTATAGTCTGGTTCCAGACTCCTGAATCGCGTCCCGCCCACTTTTCAGATTTTGTCGAGGGATTCAGAGAGTCTGGTGTTGCTCTAGTCAACGGCTTGTTCTCGCTCGGAGAAACAATCAAGCCAATCAGCGCCTTTGTGGGCGGGACTAAAGTTTGGTAATGGTTTTTCATTGGTGTTTCAGCAGAACAGGTTTCTGAGCGGCCGGATACGTCAGTCACTAGTGATTGGTTTGGGGAAAATCAACAGCCCCACACAGAAAACGACTAACTAGGAGGCAATTTCAGGCTGAATAATGGAGTGGTAACAAAATGGCCATTCAGTCAGAATATCGGGCTATAAAAAAAAAAGTT
>NC_136014.1:21335815-21532660 GCF_048128805.1 Centroberyx gerrardi
ACATTATGACTAGTCAAAATGCTAATTTAAGATATTTTTTTGGGGGATGGGCGGGCGCGTCCACCCATCCCCCCCGCCGATTACGCCTATGACAAGTAGGCTACTCAATGAACTGACTGAACTCCAAATTGCCATCTTATTCCTTTTCGAGCCGGCTACTTCATGTAAAAGCTTGCTGGTACAATACTTAAGCCTGTCAGTCGGCCCTCCTGTGATGTTACAGCAAATTGCTGCAGTGCAGCTTTTCATTCTTGTCCTCGAGCAGCTGAGATCCTCTTCATCCTCATCACACACACTCCTGCTAACTCACTCCAGGACTTGTCTTTGTCACAGTGACACTTAACCACTATGCTGTCACAGTGTTATTCCCCCAATAGAAGTGGCATTATGGCAGCGCTGTGGGCCGCTTTATGAGTCATCAAGCAGTTGTTATGTCAAAGTGTCAAGGAGAGACAGACAGGAAGCCTGAAAGGAAGAGAGACAGACAGGCAGAGACAGACAGAGACAGAAGGACTGAGGAGTCTGCAGAGCAACTAGTGATTCAGCGGATTACAGATACAGTGCTGCATCATTGCTCAGCACTTTCTGACCGCCCTTGTTTGTCTTCTTATGTGTTGAAGTCACATTTCGTGATACCGCATCTGAAATCAGACCGGGATATTCTTAACAGAGCACAGCGTGGTCCAGTCAGCCGCTGAGAAGATATCTGTTGGTGGTCTTTATTTACACACTCATAACCCTTTATAATCTTTATCAAGGGAGGCTTTGCTGAGCACAAGCTCTGCTTCACATTCATACAGATACACACACATTCATTGCTGCTCTGCTTCAACTGTAGTATTTACCATGCTGCCTGAATGCATACGGTGATTAAATCTTTTTCATTTCATTTTGTATGTATGTTATGTGTCTTGTACAATCCTTCTGCCTTGTATGTGAGGTCCTGTATGTGAGGCAGTCGTGGAAAAAGTACTCAGATCCTTTACTGAAGTGAAAGTAGCAAAACCATAATTGAAAAATACTTAATTAAAAGTAAAAGTTCTGCATTCAAAAGTTTACTTAAGTAAAAGTATAGAAATATTAGCAGTAAAATGTACTTAAGTATCAAAAGTAAAAGTACTCATTCTGAAGAACAGTCCCTTTCAGAATTAAATTATTGATGCATTAACTTATAAGAAGTATTTTAATGTTAGAGGTCTAACTGCTCCATATACTGTTGTGTAATTTAAACTCTAACAATGCAACATATTTTATGAAAACCTTATTCTGCAAAGTCACTCGTAACTCCAGCCATCAGATAAATGTAGTGGAGTAAAAAGTACAGTATTTCCCTCTGAAATGTAGTGGAGTAAAAGTACAAAATGGAAATACTCAAGTGCCGGTACCTCAAACTTGTACTTAAGTGCAGTACTTAAGTAAATTTACTTTACTTTCCAACTCTGATTTCACTTTTGACCCCTCAGGGGTGATCTTGATTGGCGGTCTGGACGCCACTGGCTGCCCTCGCCGCGGTACAGCGATGCCCCCCATCCCCACATTAAAGACGCCAAGTTCCCCCAGAGCATCCGCCTCCTGAGGCCTTTCCCACGTGAGTAGTGTTGTTACAGAGAGCGTTCACTTTGAAACAACTTCTTTTTAGTCCAGACAACTTCATAGTCGCTCAGGAGCCGCCAACCTTCAGTATCAGCTACTTTGGGGATTCATTGTCACCACCGACAAGCTATGGCAATGTATGTGTCAACATTCAATTTCAAGTTCAATATCTTTATTGTCCCAGAGGGAAATTGGTTATGCAGTCAGGTGAACACAAATGTAAAAACGACATGGAAGAAACACTGTAGATAAATACCAAACATGTAAAACACATATAACCATCAGAATCTCTAAAATAAGATAATTTATCATTCATAAAACTGTCCGGTGCAAAAATGTAAAAGAGCAACATTGCTGTTTCTACAGTTTTTTGGGGATGCAGCACAGCCAGAAATTGGCGTTGGACTCTAATTTTCTGTTTGGGAGGGGCAGAGGCCGACATGTGCACAATGCCCACTAGGCATTTCATTGGTGTTGCATAGCAACTAAAAATCCTTTTAGTCCAATCAAGAAGCTTTTCCCTCAGAGTTTTCTAATCGTTATTTATCCAAAGCAGGGTTTTACTGAGCTGTGCTCCTTTTCAGGACCGCCTTTTTGATATTCACATAGTCATCACCAGTCACACCTGGGAGCTGTCCAGTAAAACCAAGCTTCAACTGTTGGCCACTGACCAGCCTCACTGGAGCAGTTCGGGGTTAATGGCCTGACCTCAATAGGAGCAGTTGAAGGAGGAGAGTGTTATTCATTCTCTTTACAGGCGCAGATTTTTCCCAGCCTGTGCAGGGATTTGAACCAGCGACCCTCTGCGCACTCTCAGGGGGTTTTGGGGGCATTCAAGCCAGTGTAACAGCGAGCTGCTGATGCATCGTTGAGCAAACCACTAAATCCCTACCAGCTCCAGGTGTATAGTGCAGCTGACCCTGACCCTTGACCTTTGGGAAATCAATATAGTTTCACAAAACCCCTTCTCCCGCTGCCTTGGGGATACTGACATATATCGACACCTCGGAGGCTGTATTTGTTAGCATTTATTAGCAATGTTAGCACAAGCCAAAGGGGCTCAAAGCCATTTATATGAAAAATCACATACAGTATAGTGCATTTCAAGCTATTTTCTGTTTTACAGCATGATTTACGACAAGGAAGAACTTAAATATTACGGCTTTCTTTCAAAGCCTTCTTGACATCCAGTTCATGATAAATCAGATAGGCTTCCTATAAACCTGTATTTATCCCTTCAATGGAGACAAGAATAGTTTTTAATCCTTAAGGTTTATTATTCTGTCTATATAATCACCCATCTTTTGAACTTTTACTGCTGGGCTGGCGTTTCTCTGGTCCCTAGTGTGATAGAAATAGGCAGGGGCAACTCACTTCATACCTTGGGCCATTTGGCTGTTTAACCAAGGACCTTCCCTCTTCCCACTCCTGGGACTCAGCTATATCTACTCCTGCATGCCCTTGCAACATGCTCAAGTATACTGATATCTTTATATATCCTGCATTGTCTGTCTGTTGTATTCTTGCTATGGAGTGTGTGAACTGATCCTGTTTGAATGTTTGTACCTCAGGAATAAATGATGTGTTGTTATGTTGTGTTGTGGGTTGTGGTTAGTGTTGTGGTTGGATTTGGATTGGATTCAGTTGAATATCTTCTAATGTGCAGAAGCTAACATGGTGTCTGAGGAGGAGTGGGTGTTTTACCCCGGCCTGAGCCAGCGGCGGGTTCAGACCGTCCGTGCTGAGGAGCCTCGTTCTGGGCAGGACTCCCCACTTCAAACCACTGAAGTCTTCATGGGCAGGAAAAAACATAGTAAGTCTAAAATGTAGCTATTTAGTATTTAAAGATTTTGAAACAAGCCCCTACTTCAGACAACATCTACAGATGGTTAGAGTGTTATACAGTACATTGCAATACACAGCAGAAATCTCCATCTTAATGACTAATCCTGAATTCAGTCTAAAAATCGAATTTTTCTTAAAACAAGCAAAAAAAAATCTGCTAATTTGGGTGTGATCATTTGTTTCCAAACAAACAGTAGTGTCTTGAAATAAGACAAATCCCTCTATGTGTTTAAAGATAAAATTATTGAAACAAGTTATCTCAGCACATTCACAGATTTATTTTCTAATTAGTTTGAACAAAACTAAGAATTTAAGATTGAATACACAAATAAATCACTTTGAGATGGATTTTTGGCATGTACAGTTCCAAGTGTACTGACCTCAAGTAGGTATCTATCTATCTATCTATCTATCTATCTATATATCTATATATCTATCTATATATCTATCTATATATCTATCTATCTATCTATCTCTGCTGTCAATGTGTTACTCAGGCTCTTTAACCTGCCATGCAGTAACTGGTGCCAGACCGTACCGCTCCCCTGAGTACAGCCCCGGCTTCCACAAGTTAGGCTCCACATTACCTCGCAGCACCTTTGGGTGAGAAACCATTTTTCTGAACAGTTTTCCCATAGGTTAGTAAGGGTTATTACATTATGCTATATCTTGAAGCTTGAGTAGACCTTAAAATTACCAAAATTACCAAGACAGGACAGGTACACAACAAAATAGTAACAAAATTGTTTGTAATTGTAATTTAATTAGACTGTTTTCATTTAATTATCCATAATTACAATTTAACCAGACAATACTGTGTATAGCCTGTTATGTCAGTTGATGTACAGAAAATATGACTATTGCAAGAAAGAGGGAGACTGCACAGCAAATTGTATAGATTGAAGTGTTGTTTGTCCACTCGTTTGTTTGGCTGTTCAAAACTATCTAAAAGTATTAAATTAACTCTAACGGGTGTGGGCTTACAGAAATACTGCCATTAGTGTTGATTTTGTGAAAATGGGAGCTGTAATGTAATGCATTCGACCAGCAGATGGGGCAATTGTCTTTTTTATCACTGAAGTTAAGGGAAAAGCAGGAGGGTGAAGACAACAGCATATAATTTCACATATGACACTGTTTTGTGTTATGATTGTCCTGTGAAGTGTGGAAACCAACAGTTTTACAACCAAACTGCTGACAGTGAAATGATCCTCTTTACAGGACGATGTCAAATATCAAAACAGACACCTTCATTCCTCTCCAGGCTTCTACCAAGACCCGGTGAGTGGGAAACAAATGGAATATTCTGTAATTTAATGGGCCTGGATCCCAATCTGGAGCCCAACAGTTAATATATTTTATGCATCTCCAGACACACACTTCCTCAACAGAAAACTGTGAGCAGCAGTTCAGAGCATTGCTATTCTCCTTTGGGATTAAGCCTTTAGAGGTAAAAGTGGCCCAAAACCAATTTTACTATTTTAATTGTATTGTATACGTTTATTCTCGGTCAATTTGATGAAGCAGGAAATATTGCTATTGTAAACAAATAAAAAATTCTGTAATGCTTTGGTTTGCAGCGAAGGGGGAATGCAAAAGCAGTAAAATACAACACACATCAGAAGATAAACGAGATCAATTTCAAAGATACAAAGTACAACACACTTTAAAACACATAAATCCAATTTTGTTGAATGAGAAAACACTCCTCAAACTGCTCATGTTGTATTGCCTTTATTTGCAGCGTGCCCTATTTAGAGAAAAAGAGGCTCCGGGACAAACAGGAGGAGATACAGGAAGTGAAGCAGCTGGAGGAGTGGAAGCCCGCTGCAGCCATCTTTACTACAGTGCTGGAGGGATTAGACACGAAAGCAAGCTAACACATCAACAAAGCACTACGGTGTTGTTACTGTGCATTGTTATTGTTGTCGTTATCAATACATCGTAAGAAACCTGCATTCTTGACGTATTTAGTACAGCAACTAATTGCGAAAATACACTTCTTCCATCTTACTAAATCATTACTTATAGGACTTGCTCAGTGTTAATAGGGTTTTCTTTAACATGCAGCCTGATTTGTTGATGGTCTCTGCTCAGCATCTTGTTTAGGAATTCATCTGAAACGTATTTCTCTCTGATGGAAAATTGCAGCCTCTTGCAAAATGGAAATCGCAACAGTCGATATTATAACTGTAGTTTGTCCATTTATCTGTCTGTCTAGCTATCAATCATCCATCCATCTCTCCAGCTCTCTGCCTGGTGTCTATTTGCACTTGCTTACTTCATTCCGGGTAGATCCTACTCACACAGACAGGCAAGTGTGTACCATACCTGTACCATACTTAGTAATTGAGTAGATGTAGTAGTAACTTAGTTTTGAATCTCACACCATACTGTAAGAGAAAATGTTTTTTACAGGCCCTAGTAAAGAAAAGCATCGGGACGCCTGTTTATTCTATCAGGTTTTCCTAATTTAGAATTTGTCATTAGGCAGCAGGAGTGGTCCACAGTTTCATCTTAGACAGAGCAGGAAAGCATCCTGTTGACGGCAGCTTTAATAAAAACAAATCTTCCGTTGTGGTTGTAGTACTGAACATGGGCGGACTCTGAAAACCTTCCTGCCTCGAGTCGGTGGCTGAACCCACGCACTGTCAGCACTTCAGTTGTAATGCAGATTCAAATGACCGCTTTTGCGATTGCATTGTTATTGGGCCCCTATGCAATCATTATTCATAGATGGGCTACAGTGGCTTGATTTGCTCTGGTATTACATACTGTGCTATATACTGTATCTGCATATCAATTTCCACACGGTGAACACTGCAGCTCTTCCACTCCTTGTGCATGGAGGGATAAATGCTGTTATTATTTGAGGTAATAGCTCTTGCTTTGGAACAATAGCCACAGGCATGAAATTGTTTTCCCCGTATGTGAGTCTTTAGAAGCGTGCACCTCCACCTCCTGCTAGAGTCACTTATTCTCTCCGTTGATTCTGTAGCACCTGCTCTTCTGTTTTGGATTCATTAATTTCCTCAATGGCTGTGTTTGACAGCTGATAACCCACGTGCGCAGATAGATACCTCCTGGAGGCTTACTGTGAAAGCAGATGAACACGTGCACACACACGGGGATATACACACACACACAGATGGGCAAACACACATCTGTGTATAGGTGTTTGTGTGTGTATGACTGAGAAGGAGAATGTATGAGGCCTACTATACACACATTCTCTTCATACATGCACATATACTCAATCTCCCGCTCTCTCTTTCTCCCTAACACACAATTTCTTTCTCTGTCTCTTTATCTTTTGCACTTCTGTAACAGTTTCTGTAGCAGTCACATGTTTTTGACTGATGTTATCCGATGTATTGTCATTGTGTTTGCTGTGTTATTTTAAACCCTGTCTGCAAACCAAATTTCTGCTAGAGGGACAATATAAGTTAAGTTAAAGTTTACCCAACTCACTCCTAAAGTGCAAAAGTCAAATTGCAGATCACATAATACAGTGCATATTCAACTTTTTTGGTTGTATGGTGCTGGTGAGGGAAGTGCTAAATTGTTTACACTTTTATATAAACCACACACACACACACACACACACACGTCCCTCCACCACCTGAGAGAGCCGTGTATAGTACACATCAGGGTTATAGTGGCCTTAAAGTGGCCGATATTGGCCTTTCAATAAAGATCTATGTCATCCACCACTGATATGATGGTGGTGAGGATATGATCTTATCCAACAGCTTCAGGTGGTGTCAGTCTGTAAAACCTGTAATGGAACCTGCTTCACTCTGCCTTAAGGAACTGTTAACCTACTAAAAATAATTTCATTAGCCTGGGTTTCAGTGGAGAGTTTTAGTGTCCCATGATGGTTTAAATTCTGTTCCAGAGGTTTTTGCCGCCCTGCAAAGAATGCAAATCTGGGGGAAACACAGAATTTTTTGGCGTGGAAATGTTCACATTTAAATGTACAGAATACCGGTACAAAATATCAACTTCTTCAATCCAAAAATATCAGTTTTGGTTTTGGGCCTTCAAAATCCAGTTTCGGTCCAACTCTAGTACACATGCACACACACTTTACCCCAAGCGAACACGTACATGCAAACACTCCAAATTCCGTCCCCAGCAGGAGTGTCTTGGTGCCGGTGGTGTTGGCGTCTGACTGGGAAGGCAACATGGCGGCTGCATGGCGGTACCTTATCTAGCAGGCCCAGGCTCTGTACTTGATTGCCACTGCACCTCCGCACCGCCTCTAATTGCATGCAAATCTTCAGGAGGGTTTGGAGGAATGGAGTAGAAGGACCTTTGTGTGTGTGTGTGTGTGTGTGTGTGGTGTGTGTGTGTTCGTGCATGTGCATCTCAACTATTTCAGTTTCTGTATTGTTGTTGACGTGGGCCAAAGTGTACTTGCTACATATGTGTGTGCTTCTTGTTTTTTACTTTAAAGCTGCATTAGGCAACTTCACACTTTGGCGGCCCCCAGTGGCAGTGGGAGATAACTGTTTGAATTTTTTAAACTTTGAAGGACTTCATCACCCAGAAATCATAAATGTATTCTTCCAAATGGCTAGTAGTTGTGGCAAAAATAAAATCTTTCCCAGCTGGTTCAACCATCATTCGTGAGTCCAACTTTCTCTGGACACAGTGCTTGTTTGCTGCTGTTTAGGAAAAAGTTTTGTATTTTGCTCTCAAGTTTTGATTCAACCTAGTGCAACTTTAAGTGTAAAATAATTCCCTCATCCAGGTGTTTGCTTTTGCATGTTCAGCAGGAATCATCTCCTTTCTGATATAGGCAAACTGAGGATGGTCAATAAGATGTATGAGCCTAAGGACAGCCGAGGTATTACTCTCTCCTTGTCTGTCTCTGTCTCTCTCTTTCTCTCATTCTCTCTTTGCCTGTTGACATTTAAAGGGATGACCTTATAGACGGCAGGACATTTAACACTCCCGACATTCATTATGAGGAATGGGATGCTCAGTCAAGAATCACAAAGTTCCCAGGATTAGCTTCAAGACATCGGTGGTACAGAGGAAATGACAAATCCCGGGCAACAATGGCGGAGCGGCAACATCAGCTGAGCAGGTTTCTCTCCTTGTCCAGTTTTGACCTGGCGCAAGGACAAGCAGCAAATATCATTAGAGCTATATGGTGTCGATCTCAATCTGCATTTTAGTTTCACCACTATAGACTCGTAAATGTATTCACTGAGTCAGAATATTTTATTTTAGCGAAGTGAATTTTGCATAGGAACTTTTTTCACAATGACCAAGTAAATTGATGGTTTATGGTTGCTTTTCCTTTGCTGTCATTGGCATTGTACTAAAGGTAATCTATCAAATTACTGGCTACTTATTTTAAAAATGACGCCACTATGGTTTATATTGTAAAGTCCATTGCTCAAACATATAGTGGGTGCATGACTGGAATGTTTTTCTCATTCAGATCTGACGCCATGAGTTCATATCATCATAAATATCAAGGCACAATATTTAAGGAATATCGATCTGAAAGTTTTCCCCATGCTTGCTGAACCACTGCTGCACTTTGGCTCTATCTCAAATCACAAAAATCAAGTGTTGCTCTCTTTTCAGCAGTGAAGAGTTATTGTTTGGTAATTAGTAGGATGAGAGAAAACATACTAATTGGGTTCCACAGTGTAACACTCAAGAAAGAATAGTCTGCAGTATTAATGCAGGATATAGACACAGGATAAATGCATGAAGGGGGTTCCTTCCCAGTGGCTCCCACTGTACAATGCACCTTTAATCACCTTCACCTTTCATCTGGAATAATTGAAAATTTGTACCATAACTGCTACTGACACAACCAAGACTGTTGATCTGTGTTTCCCATGACTCCAGTGAGGTAACGGTATAGAACCAGCTCTGTGTCAGAGATTGGAGTAGTAATTCTGTTTTATTACCTTGGTTCGAGGGCCTTGAGGCTTATTGATTAATCATTATCACAACATTGATCTGTCTACATCACAGAAACAACCAGCACAGCACTAAGGACGGGTCTGATGCAACGCTGCTACCAAGGGGGGACTTAACCCCAGATTGAATGTTTTTCATGCTAATCATTTAAATATTTCAATATATTTTGCTATGTTTTTCCATGTCATTGACACCTTGTGTGACTAGAAAAAGTCCATTGAGCTTCATTGAGTCCTGTGGTCTAACTAGAACTAGTCTCCTTTACTTTATATTTCACATGTGGTGTTGGGGAAGAGTTGATCATGTAACAGGGTTACAGTAATCTGAAAAATAGTAATTTTAATCTGTCATAGTTACTGTACCTGTAACTGTTATTTAGATTGTAAAATTACAGACATGAACAATATTTTACACATCTTGAAATAGTGGCTAATATCAGTTATAGATGATGACAGCAACATGACTCAAATCACCATCTCTAAATTCGAGTAAATGTGTTTTACTGCATGTTCTGTAGCATTATTTCTACATAAGTTTCAGTTATTTTTGAGCCAAGTCACTAAAAATAACTGAAAGTAAACATGCTACTGTGTTTGTGTATTCCACTGGATTACATCACTGTCTAATATTCACTGTGACCTGCTTTGCTTTGCCTACTGTCTACTTACTTACTACGGCCTGTTTCCAGGTGTGAACAAGATTTCTTTACTCTGCTATCACAAAGTGCGAGGAAAGATCTGGCATCCAGGTGTGTGAGAAACACAAGCTGTGTTATGCTTATTCAGTTCCACTTTACAACATTTGAAAAACAATGTGCAGCAGTGTTGACTGCAGTACTAATGCTAAATAGGTGCAGGAAACATCCAGGACTCTACCAAGGCTGCACCTGAAGCATTACTGCTATTGATAGCAGTTTAACATTACAGTTGGAGCCCTCCCCACCCAGCCTACACTGTCTGATGCCTGATGCTGTGAAAAAGTCAAAAGTCAAAGCTTGCACACTATAATATGCTCCCATAGTGTTTCAGTATTATTGAACTATGCCATATTGTCAATATATTTTAAAAGACCATGGTAGTATAGTATGAGAACTCCATCCTTGCGGTTCTTCACTACTGTAGACTGAGCTGCTACACAGATCTGAAAAGTATGGAAAAATGTAGAAAATTTATTTTACCATTTCCAGGTTTTGATTGAGAATTGGACGAAAAGTCGGGAAAAGAATTGAAACAAAACTGTAGTCGACTCCCAATACACATTTTCTACATGTCGATACAGCGTCTCATGTTGTGATGTATGTTGTTGTGATGATTAATCTTGATCAATCTTGACTAATTGAACACTGACCAAAACATCAAATCCAGTGAAGAAATGTAGGAAGAAAATCCTATAAAGGGAAACCTGTAGGAGTCCTGTATATATAATTGCTGCCAGATGTTCCCATGTTTTATCCAGTGGAAAGGTTGTACTTGGTCCAGATGGTTTTATGATGATCACAGCGTCTGCTGAGGAAATACAATTCTTCATCTTCTACCTTCACTATTAGACTTTGATCTGTTCCTGAGAGGTATTTCAAGAAGCAGCTTTACACACTTACCAGATAACTGAAAAATAATTACTAGTTATTCTTGATTCTGTCTTTGGCGTTCTGAATAATTTGTTACAGTAAATTAAACTTGGATATTAGCTCCTATAGGACTTTGCCATATTTTCACAATTCGGTCATATGAACCACTGATTTTCCATTATGATCAACACTTGAGAGGCTACTTCATGATGTTTTTAGTATTATTAACTGAGTAATCCTGCTTCTTTGAATATCCCACTGCCATCCTGCAGACCTAGGTAAAAAATATGACTGACAATGGCCTTCAGTTCTTGGACTACATGAAATGTGCATGGTTCATGTGCTAGAGCATTATTTACTTGATAGACCTGTTATTTAATGTATTTAAAATATAGCCCCTCCACATCTGGAATAGTCTCAACGGTGAATGATTACAAATACTTTTGCATGTTATGGAAGGGAATGCATCCCATAGATCTGAGAGAAACTGCATAAAGTAGGTCAAATATTTTTGGTGGATTTATTTGACCTACACTCCGCTGGTCCACACCTAGTGCAAGTAACAGTGCCAGCCAAATCCATGTTAAGCTGTGATTTATGAAAAGGTTTCACATCAAAAATCTGTTGGCATTCATTTTCTCCACTTTTTTGGAGAGATTCAAAAGAAAAAACATTTTTATGTAATATAATTTATTTATTTTTTATCATATTACCTTGAAATGGTCATACATTCGATTAAGGATAACACCCACAGCCATTTGGTGGACACTTTTAACCAGAGTGTCTTACAAAACCACAAGTGCATATATTTTTAGCAAAGGTCCCCCAGTGGGAGTCGCGCCCCTCACCCTCTCAGTGTCATTCTCTATCCACTGAGCAATATGGGACCAAGTACATTGTCAAAGAACATTTTCATTTAAGTCCCCAAACGCCTCCCACCTTTCCAGTAAGAGTCCGGGTCTCCTATATGCTTTTACCAGATGACCAGCCGACCGTATCCATTATGTCCCCTCACTGGCCTCAGCTCCAATTTGTTTCACCATCCATCCCAGGCACCATGTCAATACATATCACCAAGACAAATGAGGCTTCGAGTATTCTGCGTTACATTTTCTGGGGCACTTTCACAGATTTGCCTGGAGAGAAAATGAATGGTGGTTCTGCAAAAATGAACTCCAGTCTGCTCTTCGCTCTGGGTCTTTAAATGTTGGAACCTGCTTAGGATACAGCATTAAAGAATTGAGTCCATTGAGAAAGTGATGGAGTGGAGTTTATGACTTAAAACATCAAACAACATGTTTCTGCTCTGAGTAATTTATGCCAATCGGCAATTTCTAATTTCTATTTCTGTCATTGGTAACTGCATATCTATACACTATATATAGAATTTTGTTTCAAGGACTTTTGGAAGAATAGTTTCAATGGTGTATTATAGAGCCCAATAACCAAGCAAATGTGTCTTATTGCGATGATAGGCCATTTTCTATTTTCAGTTGTGTTTACTGTGCCTGATCTTGAAGTGAAGATAAAGATTCACAAAGAAACAGACAGAATGTGCCTGATGCTTGGCTAGGCAACTGTCTGAATATGCTGATTTATGTGCTTTTAAGTCAAACAGGAGAGCGCCACCTCTATATATTTTTTGTCTTTCTCTCGCTTGCTCGCTCTTTATCTATCGCTCTCCCTTAATGCATCTCTCAGTGTGATACTGTACCATTTCAATAATATACGACCCAAGCTAGGTTATCGTTCCCTGCTTCTCCCCTTGCCTTATCTGTGGAGGATATTGAACATTGACTCGCACTCGCAATGCCTGCACCATTAAAACGTTATCAATCACTTTAGCTAGATCGATACAGTCTGTGTACTAATCACTGCGACGGTGAATGAGTGCTTGATGGTGATTGCTGATTAGGCAAATATCCCTCTAGAGCTTACTCTTTAGTTGATTACTGATTCAAGCCAAGAAACAGGTACAACATCTAGTAGTCAATTACCAATCCTGTGATTTCATCTGATGTCACAGCTCCCTCTGCGGGAGCCATTTTGCATCCCTGCTACTTAGTTTAATTTGATTTGGGATGCAGTGTTTGCCCTTCATTTAATGGTAATGAAGCCAAAGACGAATTTTCATGTGTGCATAAAATACAGTGAAGCCAATGGTAATCCGCAGAAAATACTGTTTTATATTCTATTTATCTATCTATTTTATATACTGGTGCAAATATCCACCAGTGTGGCTGCTATTTCCTAGATTAAACTCTCCAACGGGGCAATTTTCAGATTCACCACTAGAGGACAGTCTTTAATTTCATTCCTCTCATGCTTCTACTGATGTATCACAACATTTTGTCCTCTCATCATGCTGCTCTGTATGAGCTGTCTCCACTGGGATCTCCAGATGTCCACCAGCACAGTGAAAACAGAAAATTGCCACTTGTTACTACAGATACAGAGCATACGGATACATTTACATTTAAACAAATGCCACAGCAAAATACTTGTGGCATAGCATGTTGCAGAAAAGCACACACAGCATTCCTAGCTATGTTTAAAATGCATTACCAATCAATATACTGTATATCTACCGGTTCTCAACATTTGTGGCTCTTACCCCTCTAAAAAGTGATCCCTACCCACTGCTGCAGGCGTAAACACGCAGATTGGTGACCTTTGACACCAAAGAAAGATTTTTATTCCCCCTCTCAAGCTATTTTATTTGGTTGATTATTGGAAAAAGCCTAGAGGCTGCAAATACTCATTATTTCACAAGAAAAATCATTTATCAAAAAAATTGAAAGCATAATTAATAAATAAATAGCCTACATTAGAAATATACAGTATTTCAAAATCACCATCACCTGATCCCAAGGAACCACTGGTCTAAGGTGCAAATAAGTACCCCATTAAGCATTTTAAACCCCCTGGAAGGAGCATGCAGAATGTGAATTTACTTATTAACGCCTGCAGTTGCGTATGGACACATTAGGCTGAATTTTCTTTTTTTTTTTGCACCATGTAATTCCAGTGGGTTTTACCAGTGCCTCTCGCTAGCTTCTCCATATCACCTGCAGCATGCCGGTTTGTACACAATGTGACAGACTATAGAGAACTCGATTAGGGCCGTGGCAAAGAGAGCAGTGATCTGCTGGAGCACTGCCTGAGCGAGCGAGCTTTGCTGCAAAGTCACAGCATCCCCTCTCTACCAGAGAGAGAGAGAGAGAGAGACAGAGAGAGAAAAAGAGAGAGATGCAGCCACAATTTGGCGTGCTCTTCTAAATGTCTATCTATTTAACTAGCTGTCTATGCTGAGCTTAGCCATATTATTCCCAACGATCTATCCAATTTTGCTGTGCATTTTATTCGGCTGTAACTTGTGACTTAAGGGTTATAGTAACATAAAAGCTGCTGGAGGGAGAGAGAGGGAGAGAGAGAGAGAAAGAGAGAGAGAGAGAGAGAGGGAGAGAGAGAGAGGAGGCGTATACCACAATCCTGTGTGCCTTTCTAAATGTGCCAGCTAGCATCAGGCCCTATCTGTGTAGGACACTGCCTGCTGGATCAGCATTTTGCTCAAAGAGACAGAGAGGGAAAACTCTATTCTGGGGTTATGAGGCTGCTGGAGGGCCGCAGGGGGTGGAGGCTACATGCTGGAGTCTTTCCCCATTGTATCGCCTGTTATTTCCTCTCCTTTTCTTCTTTTTATTGCATTGTATTCCCTCTGCATTTCTGTCATTGTGTTTCCTCTTGTCCTCTCGTCCTCTTTTCTTTACCTCTCCCTCTCTCCCCCCCCTGTCTTTCCAACCCCCCCCCCCCCCCCCCCCCCGTCTGTATCGTTCATCATTTTGCTAAGAGTTCTCCCCGCCATGAAATCAAAAGCCTCTCACTTTTTTTTTTTTATTCAACTTAAGTCGGCAGCAGAGTCAGCATCCCTTACATCAGCATGTCAGATACACCGCCGGAGCCAGCGTGGTTTGCCAGGAAAACGAGCGAAGCAGCCGCTACAAGGTCCACCTCGACATAGCTGGTATTCTCTCCGAGAGTTCACCTTGATGTAAATGTGCAGCTAATCAATACTCAACATTAAACCGGTAACAATAGCCTTGGCAGATCGCCCCTTTTGGGTTCATTTATTTAGGAGCTCTTTTGCTGCCAGTCTTGCTACTTTAGTCTTGTTATAGAAGTTTGCTCTCTCTCGCTCTCCCTCCCTCCCTCTCGCTTTCTCATCCCGTCTCTCTCCCTCTTCTCATTCTTTTCTCTCCCGCTCTCTTTTTCCTCTTTATCCCGAACCCCCCCCCCCAACCCACCCCCTCTCTCTGTCTCTGTCTTTCGGACTAATTTGTTTGTGCCTGTATCTTTTCGGCGGGCGAGCGCTGTCGGTGCATGTTTGACTTTGACTCACCTTTTTAATTCGACTCGGTTGCTTTCTAAAGTGGTATCAGGGGTGTTTATTCAGCTTTTGAGACAGCGGCAGCTAGTTAGGGGGCAAAAGGACACCAGTCACTCAGGACCCATTCTGCTAATGAAGACAGATTAGTCAAGCGAGGGTGTCCACACACAAACAAACACACACACACACACACACATCTTCCTTGTCTTCCTTGTATTGGGTGTTTGTCAATTAAAGTATGTGGTTTTTTTGTTTACTGTGTTTATTCACTGATGAAAAGTATGTGGCACATCAACATACTAATGTGACGCGATGTGATGCAATGTGATGTGGTGATTTTATGTGAACATGTAGTGTTATTTGGTTATGTGATGTAATTTGATATACTGTGATGTGACAATGTGATGTGATGTGATTCCCTGTGGTAATGTCATGTGATGTGATAATGTCATGTGATGTAATATGGAAATATAATGTGATGTAGTTCTGATACTGAGCTGTATTGTGTTATAATCATTGTGACATGATGTTACTTGATGATGTGATGATGTAATAATGTGATGTCTTCTGATGCAACAATGTCATATGATAATGTATTGTGATGTACTGTGATGATGTGATGTGATTCCCTGTGGTAATGTGATGTGATAATGTAATATGATGTAATTCTGATATTGCGTTGTATTGTGATATAATCATTGTGACATGATGTTATGTGATGATGTAATGATGTGATATGATATGATGCATGATGTGATACAAAACAATGTTGCATCAAATGGAATATGATGGCTGCAATCGGCTACTGTAAAATCCTTTTTTTATTTTTCCTTTTATTTTTAGAAGTCACTCAGCTCCTCTGATATAAATACAATCTTCTAATGGGAATACTGCTAATGAGAGAGACACAGAGAGAGAGAGAGAGAGAGAGAGAGAGAGAGAGAGAGAGAGAGAAAGAGAGAAACATTTTCTTAGAGTACTTTGAGCTACAGTCTGCTTAAAAAGACTTCTCATAACTTCCTCTAGTCTAAATGAGTGAGCTTTGACATGATTCTAATTCCCACAAGTTTTTTGTCCCTTCTGCAGCTGAGGGTTGGGAAGGAAATGAAAGCAGCCATCTTTTAAAGAAAAAAGTTTTCCTTTTGAGACGGTGTTGTAGCATTATGCTAACCAGATCTCTCTCTTCCCGTTCCCTTTATTCATCTGACCTCATTATCAAGCGTTTCAGTCTTAGGGGAAGGTTGCCTCAAGCAAAAAAAAAAAAAAAAAGTACTTTAATATATAAACCTGTGCTCATCCAAAAAGAAACAAGTTTTTCCTTTTCCCTAACCAGGTAACACAGATTTGCCCAAGGAGATGAGATGGCAACAATGCAGAACAAGAAAATTAGAATAGAAAAGAGGCCATGGCACAAAACAGGCACTAGTTCAACTCGCTGTCGTCTCATCCTTAAAAGAAAAGTGTAATGAGGCTTTTACTCAATTTAATCACTGTTTCTGCTACTTCAGACCTACTTGCAGCAGACTGCTGATCAATGCATACGTGTCTACCTTGATTTTTGGTCAATGCGTAGAGCATTTTACCTTCAGTCTTGCCTTCCTAGGTGCCCATTACGTTTGAAGATCCATCACACTGGCTATAAATCAATGTCATTCTGAAGCAATAATCGTATGTGAAATGAGAGATACCTACTTTATTTATAGAAACAGCTTTATTGTTCCCTTTCAGACAATATATTGATAACTGCCGGTGAGTTCCTGGATAAGAAGCAATTGACTTGAAATACTCAGTGGGACTAATATAGTTTACACTGGACTAGACAGCTGTTAATTTAACAGTCAGCACTTAAATGAGCATGACATAACCATTCATTAAAGTGACCATACTCTATATTACAACAACAAATCCATGTAATGGGAAATGGCCTGTGGATAATGTAAAAATAAAAGTATGGTGAGGGAAATTAGTCAAAAAGTGAAAAATTATAATAGTATAGTAGTATAGTATAGCATAAAAAGGTACCAAATAATTTAAAGTGATGATTCCCTTTTCCTTTGAGGCAAAAGTAGACAAAGAGAAAAAAAAAGAGAAGGATGTCTCAGTGAGTTGAGATGATACTGCCAGCTTTGTAGTGTTTGTGCATGCAAGCATGTGTTTTATGTGTGTGTTTACATGTGGAAGGAGTCCTCTATATACCTGTAGTTTCAAGTTCATACCTCAATGACTGCGTGTAGATAAGGAGAATGTATCAAGGTTAGTAAGGTAGGAACAGGAAACTATGAGAATGAAAACAGTCTCCAAGGCAGGCTAAACACAAGTTGTGTGACACAAGGTGTCCTGGGACCACCTCTACCTCTCTGTTGCGTGACACACAGCAATGCATCACTGAAGCCTGTTTGACAGCGCATGTAACACGACCACAGAGATGGTCAGATCTGATGTGTGTACAGATATCTTTACACGCAGGGCTGTGCATCTCTCAAAATCTGTGAAATTGTTTAATTTTTTTTTTTGCTTTATCTTGATGTCATTCTTTTCAAGGAGTTATGTAAATCTGGTTAAAGTGTAGTGCATATTACAAATTTAGCCATTTAATATGCATAAGGTAGAATGCACGTTCTTACAGCTTGGAAATGTGTGAAGAAATGTCACAAAAACAGCTGTGGTACCCATCTACCTATAGTTTTGCAAAATGTTAAAGTCTGCAATATTATGCCCGACCTTTTATCAATATGCTGTGCCATTAACTGAACACAATTGGGTTGGGTTCTTTTAATTATTATTGCTTTAAAGGTTAGGAATTTTAATAGGTGTCTTTAGTAGGTGTAAGAGTAATGATGGTGATTATGGGATCTGGAAACGAGTTAAAATCCTCGCTGTTGCATTTTGAACAAGCTGGAGAGGTGAAACTTTGAGACTTTTGCTTATTGCCAAAGTTAAAAGCATGAATGAATTTCTCCGATTTTTTCTCAGATTACTACTAGATTACTAGCACTCTCTTTACCTACTCATCAAAGCTTAAGTCAGAATTAAAAAATTATACCCAAATTTCTGACAGTTGACTTCACATTGGCTAACAGTATTACTATTTCTTTTTTTTTTTTTCATTTAGCTGCAGTGACATCTTGTGGTAAATATATTTGAGTATCATCAGCGTAGCAAGAAATATTACGAATCACGTGGCCAAGTGGGGGCATGTAAATGGAAAACAACATGGGGCCTAAAATTGAACCTTGAGGAACTCCACAGGTAATGTGTATTGAAGAATTAGAGGAGTACCCTATAGTGAAGGACAATGTTTTATATTAGAAGTATGAGCTGAACCAATTAAGTGGTGTGTCCTTCATGCCAACCCAGGATTTGAATTGGTCAGTTAAAATTGCATGGACTACAGTGTGAATAGCTGCACTAAAAGGGATTAAAATAGAACTTGCACCAAAATCTGTTGCTAAAAGGTCATTGGTTACATTAATGAGGGCAATCTCTATACTACTGCTGTTGTTTTCATTCACAACAAGCATTAGTTGGCTTCAAACAACTTTCTGTAAAACCTTAGATAAAAATGGAAGCTTGGAGATTGGCATGTAGTTGCTGGGATTTAATGGTTTTCTTGAGAAGGGGTTGAACTACTGCATGTTTCAAAACAGAAGGGACATTTTCTGGTCAAGTTCCTCTTTCAGGAATTTTGTTGGAACAGCATCAAAGGGCAAGAGGTACAGATACAGTTTCTGATAACGATAAAGATCAGAGAGAAATGGCTTTAGAACAGCTAAAAATATAGAAATTCCCCTTTTAACAGATATTACCCAGTCTGGGGCATTGATCTGAAGCCTTATGTGCTCAACCTTTCTGATAAAAAATGATCAAAACTCTTCACAATTCTTTGAGGTGAGTTTAGTACCGTGACTGTATCAGGAGGCTGGAAGTAATGCAGACTTGTTTTTTGACCTGCAGCATGTTATTAAAGTTTCAAAAAGCTGTCCATGTGGATTTTCCATGTATAAGACAAATAGTTCAAGAAATAATGTAAGCATGAATACAATCTAAATGGCCAAATAAATTGTACACTGGGGGCTCAACAGACTACACATCTCCAACCAGCCCGCCTCCATCATTAACATTCTATAGTTCTTCTGTCTCCTCCTCTCTTCATCTATCTCCCTCGTTCATGCAAAACCCTCAGTCCTGCCTTCAGACATATGGTGATATATGTGAATAGATAATATGAGGGAGAGAGGGGAAAAAGACACAGGGAGAAAACAAGAGAGAGAAGAGAAAGAAAGGAGGACAGGGACAGGAGTGAGAAATGATGTAAGAGAGATAGAGAGTAAAAGATTGAAAAATAGGAAAAGAGAGTTACAGAGAATGAAACAGGAAAAGAAAGAATTCTGTTTCCATCACAAATCACTCTTCCCCGATAATGACTGAGCTGTAGTTGGCTACTTGTACTTACATTTATATTATGCTCAGACAGGCAGCTCAAATCCCATTTATTCGCATATCTGATACAAGTTGAGTATTTTTCTAAAGTCACATGAAATCCAATATTTTCAGATCAGATTTAAAACCAACCACCGATTCAAACTACATCTCTGAAAATGTAACTCAGTCTGACCACTCAGATTGGATTTCAAGTGTGTGTTTTTTTTCCGTCACTCGCCATGCAAAACCTTTTTGACATCACATGTTGTGACAAGAAGAGCAGAGAATAAACATGGAGAACCAGCTAGAGAATACTAAAAAGAAGAGGTTTCATTCTCCTTTCCTTCCATTAGCTCTCCTCTCCTCTCCTCTCCTCTCCTCTCCTCTCCTCTCCTCTCCTCCCCTCCCCTTGCCGGAAAGCCATTTCACACATGCTAACCATACTTTATTATGGATGACATGCTTGGATGACAGAAATGGATGGCGGAGATCCTTTTTTTAGTCACTATGTCACCCTCTCCTTTCCTGTTAAAACACTGTGCTCCAAAGTATATAGTCAGCTATACGCCAGAGACAGTGAACACAGCAGGAGAGCCAAAACAAAAGAGAGGGGGAGGCAGTGTGATGAATGAGGGAGGGAAGAGTGTGGGGTGAAAAAATGTCTTTGAGGGACGCATTGATCGAGCCTTAACTTTGCTTGATTTGAAGCATTTTAATGTGGCACATGATGGAAATGTTTGTTACTATAAAAGATGCACCGCAATGAGATAAAATCACATTTTGAAATGCCCAGAGCAGATTTGCTTGTCTTATATTATATCAAGTCATACTTCTACAGACTGGCTTTCATGTAATTGTTTGATCCTGTTTTAAATCTTGTGTTTTTGCCCTGTGCTTTCTATTACTGTCCGTCTTTTGTACCACTGTCTGTCTTCTGTTCTGCTGTCTGTCTTTCTTTTTTGAGTTGTTTCTCTTGTTTTCTGTAAAGCACTTTGTAAACTCTGTGTTTAGAAAGGTGCTATACAAATAAAGTGTATTATTATATTATTATTATATTCACTATGGATGTCCATCAAAACATAGATAAAATCAAACTCCTCTACTGAAGTATTTAAGAGAATTTGAGAGAAAAGTAGAGGATTTGTTTACAGTGGGTTGGTTCTGCAGTTGTGACCAGATGGTGACTGGTGTTGCACCTATGATGCCCTCTAGTTTACTGCTAAAGTGCCCTTGAATAAGGCGCTGACCCCCGAACCGCTCCACAGGTGCTGCACTGTGGGAAACCCCGACCTCCGGCTTCTCTGGAAGGGAGCTAAAAGGGGCTATATGCATGTGTACATCTGAGGGATATGCACAAACAAAAGTTGCAGTTACCTAGTGTAAATTAGCTAATAAAGTAATCTTAATCATATCTAATAAAAACCCTTGAATATGCTGTTTCCAAAGAACCTCTCTTCCTTGTTGTTTACTGTTCCTAAACCCATATTAGCTGCACAAATGAAAAAAAGAAGTATCAGCGTCGAGTCTGTGTACTTTACTGGGACGACCTTAGGAAGTGGTGATGCAGCAGATTGTAATTTTGTTTTGATAAAGCGCCAAAGGTAGCCAAACTCTATCTCGTCATTGCAGCCTGTTAAATTAGAACGTATCTCATTCTCTTCCTCTTTTTCTCTCCTCATATCCACAAAGGGAATCTCAGCTCTCCCCGTTTCTCTTTGATCTGCTCTGAATAACAGTGTGGGAGGAAGCTTGGCGATACCGTATATTCCTGTACCACCATTGGTGGAGTTAATATATTCTCTTAATCCGCCTAAATTCACTAAATTGGCTCTCCTTTTTTAATGAACTGCACCATCTGGGAAGCTGCTTTGCAGAGGCCTCTGGGGAAACCGCTTGTTGCCACAAGAAACCTCAGATTGACCCGAGCTTGACCTATGAGAAAGGTCACAGACAAAATGGAGGTGGTAGATATGGACGAGGCCAGAATCGATAACCATGAAATTGCCTGACATTCCCCAGGCAAAGATCATTTGACTCTTGTATCATGTATCTATCAATTTGTCTATGCGGTATACTGCAGACCTGCCAGGGAGTGGACTTGGTTGTCAATACAAAAGCATAACCATAGACTCACTGTACTAAATAATATATTAGTGTCTGGTGTATAAGCCACTTTGACTTGATTCGTGACCAGTCTCATCAAACAAAACTGCTGCAAAATGATATTATGACCAGTCATTAATTAATCTCTGCAGTGATTAATATTTGCTGTGTCTTTGTTCTAGCAGCCCAGACCTGTTCATTATGATTTCTCATTTCCTTCCCCCATCACCTTGATTCACACCATTTATTCACATGCTGTTAAATAGCAGATTTCCCCCAAAGCAGGTTTCTATGACCTTGTTAACAAGAACAGCCTCCCATTGCTCTCTTGTTAAATTAACTCTGGTTTCAAGGTATTGTAAAAGTCATCTGAAAAATGGAAGGTGTTTTTTTTTTAGAAGTGTTGCTTTTACAGCTGAATTTGGCTTTGACTGACAATTGAATGTTAGTTTTAATGGGGTTGTGGCAGTCCAACAAGGAGAGTCAGTAGGGCAGTAAACGTTTTTTTTTTCTCAGAAACTCTTTGTGATTCATATACCCATGAAGAAGCTAGCAGCTTGAGTCATCAGTTTCTGTAAGCAATAGACTGTAACTTTTAGTCATTATCTTGCAGCCTTATCTCATGATAATTGACAGGAAACTGTACAGACATTTATTTTTTTTATACTGTACACAAAAATAGGTTATTACTGTAAAGTTTTGGTTGCTAGAAAACAACAGTATTGCTGGCATACTTCAGCTAACCAAGCTTACCACTCTCTAAGGCAGTGGTTCTCAACCTTTTTCATATCAAGGACCCCTAATCTAGTCCACATTAGGGCCCCAGACCCCCATTTAATGAGGTTTTGTCTCTTGGACCCAAATCTGAGAATATTATTATTGCTAGATATGATTTTGTCCAGAATTCCATGACTATTTGTATTGTAGGTAGAGAGATAACAGTGACACTATGATCAAAACAGTCATTCTTCTACATTCTCTAATCGTGTTAACTTCTTGTAAATTAAATAATTAAAGTTTAACAATTCATCAATTTGCTGGGGACCCCCTGGAACCCCCTCAAGGACCCCTGGTGGTCCCCGGACCCCATGTTGAGAACCACTGCTCTAAGGCATCTTGAGATTCTGTAAAGGTGTTCCCCATAAAAATAATTCATACAGGGCTTACAAATGCAGGGTGCACTGTTTATGAAATTATTTCCTACAAATAGCCGTGGGATCAGCCTGATCTCATGAGTCAAACATTTGTTGGATACAAATGCTATAGAAAATGTTGCTTTTATCTTTCCAGGGAGGGTTTGTTTGCTGAGAGCACATTCCCTTTTTCAGCAACACTCTGCTTTACATTCATACAGCTTCCATTCACACCTGTGACTTGTGTGAATGTGATACAACCACAGTCTTCTGCTGTCCCACTGGAGCAATTTGGGATTACAGTAAGTGCATTACTCAAAAGGAGGGGAAAACATCTCTCATTCACATGTGGGATTTAATCCAACCTTCCGGCCACAAGCCTGCTTCTCTAACCTCTGGGTTACTGCTATCCATTGTTTGATTCTGCAGGCAATACTATGACTGTCAGCTTCACTATTATCTCTTTGCTTACAAACCGGCATTTTGAGAAACTGCTCAGAACAATGCTTGTTATTAGTTATTTGATCAGATCAAATAATTCATCCAGTCATTATTAGTCTGATTCGCCTCCAGCTCTTCACTGTGTTTTCTGTATGTTGCGTTACAGACGAGACATTTGTGTTAGTTTGACGTTTCCGCTTTGACTGCACATCTCCTTGTGGTTGTAATTCTTGCTGAAGTAATCTAGGTAACATAGGCTGTTATTTACACAAAACCTATTAGCAACAAGCCATAAAGGGACCAACTGAGATATATAATGTATGCTTCCACCTTAGCCAGAGACGTTATACTGGGCCCTGGGGAAATATCCTGGAGGAAATGCTGTAGTTACAGTCTTTGTGTTTAACAGTGCTTCTGTATGTGTGTATTTGTGTGTGTTCGTATGCATGTGTGTATGTGTGTGTGTGTGTGTGTTGTGGGGGTGGTTATGGTGGTGGATGACTAATGACTTTGTGTGTGTGGAAGGCGGGGGGTGTAGTGTGTGCGTGTGTGTGCGTGTGTGCGTGTGCGTGTGTGTGTGCGTGTGCGTATGTGTCAGAGAGGAACAGAGTGAGAGAGATTGAAAGAGGTTTTCCTCATTTACAGAGACTTATTTACCAGGAGATGAATGTGTTCATGTGTATGCATGCACACTTGAACAAGTTTAAATTACCTGCTACATCAGTCAATTCACCTAGAGAGGAGGATGAGGAATAACAACAGTGACAGACATGGAGTTAAGTGGTTTGTGTCACTATCTTTAATCTGTTAACAGTCCTAAATTGTGAGCATACTCCCTATATCCAAATCAACTGCACTAATACTCTACCATGATATCTTTCCATTCCTCCACATGGCATACTATGCATTTTGATTTGTTGCTGTCAAATATATAATTTCAACCCCAGTCAAAGTAAATTGCTTTGCCTTCCATGGCAGTTTATTAATGATTTACAAATCACAGCGGAGCAGAAAATAGGTCCACACACACGTGCCCTATAGTGTGCGTTCACTTTTATGCCATGGCAAGTGCAATTTCTCAACATGACTCTCTCTCTGCAGATGGATCACTATGAAACACATGTGAGTCAATGTAATGCATATGTTACAGCAAATGTGGGAAAATGATAAATGCATACATTTCCCACAGAGCATTAGGCTGGTAAGACCATCCTGATCACGTGACCTCAAATTCTGTTTCGCTCCACGGATCAGTCTGGACTTCCAGCCGCCCGCATCGATTTCCTGAAATTACAATGTAACCGGGCCAATCAGGGACTGCGTCGTAGTTGATGACGTGAAATACAGGCCGCCGCTGGCAAAACAGTAATGCCGTCTCCCGAAGCAACGAGCGGTAACGTTAACGTTAGTAGAGTAAACACAGCCATAACTGCAGTTATTGCAGAAATAGACAATAACAACAATTAAATAAGAACAAGAGTATGCACTAGCGGAGTTTCTCGGCGGAAAAGACGTTTTCGCCGTTCTTCCGTGTGGATTTGAATTTGGATTCGCTGATTGGCTGAAGGAGTTTGTCTGTCAAGGCAAGTACTCCCGCCCACTGAAATCGATGTGGGCGGCTAGAAGTCCAGACTGATCCGTGGAGCGAAACAGAATGTGAGGTCACGTGATCAGGATGGTCTTACCAGGCTAACAGAGCATTGCACCCACAATGAAACAGGACTGTGAGAGAGCCTGATCGGCAAATGTACACATTTACAAGATTTACCTTGGGGAATGTGCACATTTACAAACTCTGTGGTATATGTACACATTTACTGTACCATTTGCCCGCATTTACCACAACACATACAAAGGCCTTTATACTACCAGACATGATCGTATTATTGATTTGGTTGTCATAGCTGTCACAGAAGTGTTACCTATACATGCAGGTCTACTCAAACACACATGTGAAGTCAGAATGGTTTATGGTCGCCCAATATTCCCAATGCCCCTGACGTAATTTTGCTAATGAAGAGTAGAGAGAAGTGCTTATCCTTGAGATACACTATAGGTTGTCCTTCAAACTGACCAAGCATCAGCTCTTAGCTGCACATACAGTACCAGATGTCTTGGCTGTGTTTCTAAGCTGATGGCCGTGATATTTGGCAGCCTTGGACATACACACAAACACGCTGTTAGAAGCTTACTGATAGCAAGCACATCCAAAAAAACAAGACAAACATTCAACAAAAGTCTGCCTAGTCTCTGCAGTAATATGTAACCAGGCAGAGCGACACAGACTTTGTAGCCTTGAACATCCTTATATCATGTTGAACCTCTGTAATACCTGAATCCTGAGTAAATTACAATGCAGTTCAGTGGATGCATAACATTTCACCTGTCCGTTTTATATGTGTAACAAGAGACATTCCTCTACCTTCCCTGTTGTGGACTGAAGCTATAAAGTGATTCTAATTTTATTTTTTCCCACGGCACAGCCGAGGGCATCAAGAGGCATATTCAGGTCAGTCAGTCAGTCAGTCAGTCAGTCATCAATGCTTTGTGAGTTGGCCTCTAGAGGGCGTCTTTGGCTGCGAGATGCAGTGTTTCCATACATTGGCTCATCTGATCTGAGGCGCACCGCACAAAACAAAAAGTTGGTCAATGTATAGAAATTGATCTAATTCGATCTTTAATGCGCCTGATGTGTGAATCACGTCATGTTTGTCATGTGGAGCTGCACAGAGAGCAGACCAGCAGCACTGTCCTCAATCCAACAGAGCCTGAAAGAAGCCTGAAAACTAAAGTGAAACTTAACATTCCACCATTTGCTCCAAACTCGCCTGTGTTAGTAACGGGATTTGTAAACAGTAACCTGATAACTGGTCTTCTGCTGCCCTACAAACATTTAACGGTAGGTAACATTATTACCTTGCGGTATTTAAGTAATGTTAGTGGAATTATGTCACCTTCAATAGTGTATGACAGGTGGTGACATCATCTGGCACCAAAGATCAGCCAATAGGAGATGGCAATGTCAGTAGCATGCTTTTTTAACTTTAGATGTTAGGCTTTGTACAGATTTGGGTTTGGGGTTTAGTTACTCTTTAACCCAGTTTATCCTCAACAAACACACATGAATCTAACAAGGATCAGTTAAACATGGGTTTCAACTTATATGACCTATGGTATTTTTCACAATCACATTTTTTTTATCCAATTGGATGTTGAAAACACAGACGTAACTGCTTGAGAAGTCCCAGAGTCCAACTGGCTGATGGCTGGTTCATAATCTTACATTTTCACACTTATCTCTCTCCCACCACAGAATAGGATAACCAACTTTTTCCTCATAATCCACAGTCAAACCTCCCAGGTACTCATTATTCCTTCGCCTCAAGCACATCATGAACATCATGTGGGTTTGAAGCCAGAGCACTGAATGACTGATGATTTACTCAAATGAGTCTGGCCATTGCTTATGCTATAACATAATAAGGTTTGGACATTCTTTTCTGTGTGAATTCAGTCTGTGTCGATTGTAAACATGTAAACAGTCCTTTGTGTCCTTTACATGTCACCTGTACATGTGGGTGTGTGTATGTCTGTACATTTTACTTTCAATGATTGTTATGAATTTTCGGCAAGAGATATCATCTCATTTTAGCCATACGAACAGTTGAAATTGTGGTTAATTTTTTTCATTTTGGCTGCTAAATTCTTCATACACAAACATAAATGCCTGAAAGGTGTGAAAGATTTGATGTCTTCTTAATAGAGCTAAAATATATCTTATTTTAATATCAATTAACAACAAAAAAATCTGAAACAGTTTTCGCATTAATTTTTCACAATTTAAATCTTTCGCTGCACTCCTGCACTTCTGACTGCTTATTTGTTATTACTTTGCTTATTTTTTTTATTATTTATGGAAATTATTTCTCATACTGCCTGATGTTGTAGGGATAGGGTTAGGGTTAGGGTTAGGGTTAGGTTTATTATTGTATCTTAGCTAATGCTTAAGACATGGCTATCAAGAGCTTACAGGGGACATTATACCACAATACATCTGACCTCTGTTTGTTCTTTACCTGGGGTGTGATTGATTTTCAGAGAATGATCTATAGGTTCTTTTGCTTTGTTTTACCAAATATCTGAAAAAAAAGGCATAGCCAGCATTTTTAGTGAATCACCCTGCTCATGTCCTGCTGCATTGTTCAGTTACACAGTGTCTATTACTTTGATTTTCCATGTTCAGTGAGTAATGATGGACTGTTGTGTTGTCTCCTGTTTCCCTCTTGGGAAGCGTCTCGGTTGAACCTCTCACTGAACTAAACTAGCCGCAACAGCTCTCTGCATTGCGCTGGCTCAGTAATATATGGTGCAGATTTGTTTTATGTTTATACTCAATCGATGAGTGTAGTTTTATGTGACATCTCCTTTTATCACACACAAACGGAGGCTCTCAGGCAAATTAAACTGTGATTGTTTGGCTGATTGCTACCAGTGGTGCTTAAGCACAAAATGCCACTCACATTTTACATGCGTTTGGATTTTGTCAAGCAAGCTGCATTGGATAGACTTGGCTAATGAAAACTGCTGCAGAGTGGGACTTTCAGCTGTGGAGTGGTGAACAATCTCATGCTTACTGTGGGGCAGATATGTGATTTGAAATGATGGATTACCCTTGACGTTTCCCGTTTGTGTTGCACCCTGCACTGCACAAAAATACATACAAAGCACATTACAAATGTCTCTCGGTGGACTCGATAAAATATTCATTAGCACAAATGTGTTCAGATGCTGAATGTGGATCCACAAACTTCTCCACCTATCAAATCCACAGCAAGCAAATGAGGTAAAACTGTTCTGGTTTCGCCATTAATGGCCTCCTACTCTTCAAACAAATCCACCTGCGTTTCCCTGCATCCAAATCCCAATTTCAGGGGGCATCTTTCATAATTTATGTAGCAGAAGCAACACCAGGGTCCCTCTGCAAACTGTGTCGCATTTACATAGTCCCCAAAGGATTCTGATGGATCTGACACCATGCTGCCTTGCTGAAGCCAATACATTTTTAAACAGCCACAATTATTGCACACTGACAGTTTTATAAAAATAAAAAAAAATAGATTGGAAAAGTCTTTGGCACTCTTCAGCCCATTTTGTAAATGAGTGGGTTGAGGCAGGAGGAGTGGAGGGACAGAGGAGAGGAGAAGTGAGCTGAAAGAGAAAGCACGAAAAAAAAAGAGGCAGAAATTGAATTGGGCGGTGAAGCAAGGCTTTACTGTAGGTAATATGTGAATTTATTTGTCGTTCTGTTCCACTAGCCTCCTTCCTTCCCCCAGCCCCGTCTCCCCTTCCTCCTCTTCTTCCACATCATGCTTTATATACACAATCAATTATTCAACATGCAGTTTTCACAAGCTGTACCTCCCACTATGCCGACTTCAGGCCTTGTTCTACCCGGAGATAAACGCAGGGTTCAAACAGCACTGGTTATATCTTGCTATGACCAATTCCTCCATTCTGGGACAAAAGAGGTTTTACATTTCAATAAAACAATACATTGATGAACAAAATCTTAGTTTACAGAGCCTAAATAAATCTGTAAAACAAAGTTTTGGTGGAAAATTTGATGCATTTTTCATGAAATAAGCTTTAATAGATCAACATTATTAGCTCCATACAATATAATAACATTTCTTTAAAGCTGTACTAGGCAACTTGTACATTGGTGGCCACAAATGGCAGCAAGAGGTAAGTGTTTGAATTTTGTAACCCAGAAATCATGTAACGTTAACATCAGTAAACTGCACACTCCTCTGACCTAACTTTGTCTTCTTAGTGGCTGACGGGGGTGGAGGTGGTGAAGAGGTTAAACCATCGTCGGTGAGTCCATCTTTCTCTGGACGGAGCGCTCACTTGCTCTTGTTTAGGAGACAGTTTCGTATTTTGCTCTGAGAAGATTTCTCACCAGTGACCACACCAGAATTTCATTTGGGCAAATAGGTCGAATCTACAGGGTTTCAATTAGTGAGGATGGGGTGCTCTTCTCTGTTGCAGCCTCTTTCTCTGCAGTCTCTTGCCTAGTGCAGCTTTAAGTCTCTGTAACTGAGGTGACAAAGATCTGACAGTATTGACAACAGGCAGTGAAAGGAGCCAAAGTCATTAAAAAGATTTGGATCAAATTGTTGACTATATGTGTACAGAATATAAATCATTATATCTTATCATAGCTTTGGAGCAGAACTCTGAAAATTGGCAAAAATGCCCATTTTTAGGAATGGGAACCTATACGGCCACCTAGAGGTCAATGATGAGTGTAAATGTACAACACTTCACACTTTTGTAGAGGTCTAAATATTTGTGTATTCTGTGCCACTTACTTGCCACTTGTTACACTTAGCAACCGGTGGCATTTTTCATTAACACAGCTACGAAATTCTGTGACACTATTGTTTGCCCGAAGGAGAAATTCTCTTTTCTCTCACTCTCCTCCACAGGCAGGTCAGAGGTCAGAGGTCAGAGGTCAGTGCCTTGCTCATAGACACTTCAGCACACCTTGCTGTCAGGACAGTCCATCTACTCTCTACTCTACCCTGCTGCTCTCTAATGTCTGTTTATCAGATTGCTTGGCTGGCGCTGCCTGTTGTATAAAGGGCAATTTCAAAGAAAAACGTTTCTAATGCAGATGATCCAGATTGGAATGAGAAAACAATGACAAACACCATTATCTCATCTCGCCCTCCCGTTTGCATCGGGCTGCTGTTCTGCACTCTGCATCGTTAGAACGAGAGGATGTAAAAATAGCTGCAGGAAGATGAAAGAGGGGAGAATGTGGGTAAAAATGGAATACAAGAAACTTGCCTCGAATCCCTGAAATAGAAATGATGAAAATAATGATCATAGGCTCCTTATGCCTTGTCACAGAATCCGGTTTCTGGTGGTGATGGCTACAAATTTCAACAGCAAAAAAAAGCAGTTTGTCAGTTAGTGGCAATCACTTCAATCCGTTACAGTGGTTTCTTTTTAGAGCTGTTTTCAAAGGAAGGAGATTCAAGCTTGGCTAACTTCAGCATGCTGTCTATAATTTGCAGAGGCAATAAAGTGTTGCGATGCATAACAATATACCTTTCGAATGTACAGTATATGTGTGTATGTGTGGGTGAGTTGGGGGGGGAAAGAGACGGAGAGAGAGAGAGATTTTGGGTGTGTGTGTTTATGCAGACATACTGTACATTTCTGATAGTATGACTTCACTTACCATGCGCCATGTTTTGTGTTGTCTTACGAGACAGAAAACACAGTCAACCACTAATGATATACTGTATAGTATTGTATTACACGCCATGCATTTGAAATGAGGTCCTCTAAGGTTACAGCGCATCAGAGTCACAACAAAGATAAAGTGTTCCTCCGTTCCAAACATATTGCAGAGTAAACAGCGAGCTAATTAGCCATTCCAGACACAACGGCCAGAGGCGGTTTTCTCTGTAAAACTCCCATTACCAGCATCATTTCTACAGCCGTCATTATAAACCATCCTCTCTTTGTTACTGATCAGTCCGACCAGGCAGCTACTGCTCATCAATACTTTAACCTCAATCACCTCTCTGTGGCGGTGGTGGTTACGGTGTGTTAGAGGAGGTAAATATCGGTGAGGCAAGTCAGAATATGTGTGTGTGTGTGCACGTGTGTGTGCATGTGCCACTCAGCTGCCTAGAAGTGCACTAGCACACTCCATAGAATCAATGAACTGACCAGAGATCACATTTTGATTGATAGGCAACACACACACTCTCAAAAAAATGCAATGCTTTTCATTACTCTCTCTCACACACACACACACACACACACACACACATTGCAGCCATCACTTGGACACATATATGTACATATTCTCAGATAGGCAGCCAATCACTCACAAATGCAGCATCCACACCATTTTGCTGTCAGCTTGTGCCAGCACAGTGAGGTACTGAACATAAATGAGCTCTTACAACATGCAACATAGCTGGCAGAGAGCAAGAGCTAGTTAGAAGGTTTAAAAGAGAATGTGATCTGAATTTGGTGTAATACATCTTCTTGTTCTGTCTGGTCACCTTATCAATGTTTTCTCCATACACAATCTACAATTCTTCATTTGTATGTGTGTGTGTGTACATGAGCCGTGTACATGTGTGTGTGTGCATGAGGGCGACAGAAACTGCAACACATTTGTAAATAATGGTGCCTTCAAATGGGGTCGTGTTTACCGTGTACACGAGAAGAGTCCATATGAACGCCCCCCTCCTGTGGTATTCACGACTTCGGAAGTGGAAATTTTCTTAAAGCTCCGAGTTCACGAGTTGTGACGTGTTTGTTGACATTTTCGGAAATGGCGGCGGCCATGGAAGTTCATTTTTCGGTGGATGGTAAATTTAATATATTGTAATTTTAGTCGTATAGAGTTTTTCTTAGTAATTTTATAATATGTCTGAGGAAAATGTTGATATTCCCAACGGCCTTATCTTTTTACTCTGTCATTATGCCTTTGCATTTCCTGCATTACGTTACCCGCTCGCTAGCTAGCTAAATTGTTAGCCTTGGTGGCTTCTAGACGCAGCGTTGCCTAGCAGCGGTGCTCTCACGACTTAACCACTTGAACGCCAAGCATATCGTGTACACGACTTCCCATGTCGTAAACCACGAGCTCACGAGTTCCATTTGAAGGCAGCATAACATACAGCAAAACCACGGCACTACGGAGGCCTACGAAGGACAAACCTAGGAAAAGACCGTGCATAAAGGCTAATAGCTAAGCTAACCGTACCTACGGAGAAGTCTCGCCGGTTACCAGTCTCGCTTTGACAGATCTTTCTCTCGCTGAAGGTTAACTGTCCCACAATGACAAATGGGAGGGGGTGAGCGCCGCTTTTAAACAGCGAGGGTGGAGGCAAGCTAGTTTTAAAAAAGTGAAAAGCTACTGAGGAGCTTCCTTCCGGAGCGGATATTGACAACAAGCTTTAGAAAAGAGGTGAAAACAGCAACACAGCTGGCCCGCATGTGTAGATATTTATATCATTATGTCTCAGTGAAATCTCCACATAGCACACATTAGTTTCACGATTGGTTATAAGGTCTGATATTGCTTATTGCAGGTTTAAATATCACTCAAGGAATGCACATTTGTTTGGTGCTTGACTAAAAATATTTTCTGCAATCTTTTACCTAAATAGATTGAATTTTAAAAAAAGGACTGCAGTCATTATTTAAGCGATTTGGCATGTTGCGGTTTCATGCCACTACGTGCCTCAAATAACAACACTAAACCCATTCTAACCTCCGCTACATCATGCTCCTCTATTCCACCTTCTGCCGAGGCGTTTTATTGGACTGCGACTGTATCTGCAGTATCTGTGCACGTGCCTGTCTCTTTCTGCAGAGGGGGTTTCCCAGCACAGGCATTCCCTCGCTCTCTTATCTCTCCTCTTCTGCTGATACAGCGTGCCCAGGATTACGCTTTTAACCCAATCCAAGATGGCTGCCTCCGGGTTGCCAGCTCACTCTCTCTTTTTCTGTTCTCTCTCTCTCTCTCTCTCTCTCTCACACTCTGTACGTTGTGTCTTCACAGGCATGAAGAGAGTGGAGAGGGTGTGAGAGAGAGAGAGACTTTAAAAAATACATGACCCTGGAGAAAGGCTGACACCCCAGTCAGTGTTGTCAGACTGCCACCATCATCATCATGGTGCAGGGATTTACTACCATCCACTACATGACAGCGGAACGTGCTAATTAAGGCAGCCATTTTATCTGTCACTTTAGATAAATAAAATTGCTTATCAATTTCAAGGCAAACTTCCTCAGACAGCATTATTAACCAACTATTAAGGATGCAGAGCTTTCAAGATTAACCCAAAAGGAAGTAGCATTGGGCATTAAAAGCTGTTGCAATCTATATCCATATTTATTCAAGGCTTAATTGTGGCTACAGTATTTTTAGACTGATTGTTCACATGTGTGTTCAGTGATGGTCTGTATGGGCCTAGACTTAATAGTGAGGCAAGTTGTTATTAAAGAATTACTGTAGAGAGAAAAATAATCGCTGCAGCTTAGTTTCATGAGTAAAAACAGTAATTTACTGTAGTTCCAATGCAGTTTGTTCATGATTTAGCATTACTAAGATTTGTGCAATATGAAATTTTCCATGTACCTAATGGTCATTTACAGCAGGAAGATAGAGAGAAGGTGGACCTGAATGATCATCGTTGTTGAATGTCTGTCCCAGCATGGCATCATTCTCAACTGAAGACAATGTAAAGAGTTTATAACACTGTATCTTCATTTTGTCAGATGAAATTCATTGAACTATCAAATTTAAGATACAGATGACACCATCTTCAAGAATGGTTCCAATTTGTAACCAAAGCTCGTAATATAGCTAATAAGTTTTATCCCATAAGGAAATTTCATGCCAGGATTCATTATCTAAGAGTATGTAGGGGAGTTGAGTGGGGGAGGAACAACAGAACACAAAATTCAGGATACGTCCCTCTTGGCAACAATGTACTGTAGCACAGCAGTAAGGCAAAGTTGCTTCTCCAGCATCTCCGTTGCTTAATTAAAAAAAAAAAAAAAAAAATCACACACTGCATAGGTGTCACTTTTTTCAATGTGGGGATCTCAATTTTGTTTTAAACACAGAGTGGAGAGGCAACAGGCAGTAATGGTGAGAGCTGAGAGCTTCATCCATTCTTATTACGAGGAAAAGTAATGGCATTTTAAGTGACCTTACATTCACAGCTGTCTCTATCTGCACTCACTACCAGACACATGCTGAAAGCATCTGTCAAACAATGTCATTTGGCTTTTGAGACACAAGTCTTTTTTCCTCTTCTCTCTCTCTCTCTCTCTCTCTCTCTCTCTCTCTCTCTCTCTCTCTCTCTCTCTCTCTCTTATTCATGTTAGTCCTCTATGCCCCAGAGGCACATAACAGTACATTTTTGACATAATTGCACATGCATGCATATGTAAGCACATAGCCAAGATTGCACACACACACACACACGCAAGTACACATGCACCCACATACACGTGATCAGATGGTGTGCGAGTGTGTGTTTGCATGATGTGTGTATCTCTGTGAGCTTATGCGTGGGTTGCCATGGTGACACATCATCGTCCTCCCCGACAAAATCCTGATGTTGAGACTCAGTATGGCACTTAAATGAAGGAAAAACTCAGCTCACAATGGAAATGTAATATAGGAAAGCAAGGAAGGAGGAATGGACAGTAGAGAGGAAGGGAGGGAGGAAGGAATGAAGGAAAGTAAGGGAAAAAAGAAAGAAAGGAAGAATGAAATAGAACAAAGAATGATACAGGGAAAGTGGAGCTGTATGACGTCAGGTATCCTACCTTGCAGGGAGGCAGCTAATGGTTACGTGACACATCATTAACTGAGCAGATTGGTGATCAGACTGATGCAGCATTACTGATCCATATGCTTCTGTGACAAACACTTATCCTGTAGCTATGAAACTGAAGAACAAACAACATAATTTTTCAACGAAGAAAAAATCCAGTCAGAAAAAATGCCTAAGTCTCTGGAGTGCACTAAGTATTGTTGGACAAGCAATTGGATTATAGAAATGATTACAACCCCAAAAAATGGTAACTGCAATATGTTCCAGTTGCTGAAAAACTTTGCAGGGAAATATGCCATTTGGATTGTGAGATGATGAACAAACATGACTTTACATGAACTAATGACTAATCATGGTCAAGGTGATGGTATTGTCCTTGTATAGTTGTTGTACGTCTCAATGCTATCCTGTTAATTTGTGATTATGTTTAATGCTGTGCTATTAATTAAAAGGATGATGGTATTAACACTTGTCATATTACTGATTTTCAATTAAGTGAAGAATTCTGTTCCAAAACATTTCATTTCAATGCAATATCAATCAAATGTAGGGGATCTAAAATGTTAAAGTGTTAGCAACCAACGTCAACCAATGATTTAAGTTACTTGCCATCCATTAAAAAATGTACCATAATTGTGTATTTTTGTGCTATCAATCTTTGTACAATCTTTATAAGAGTTGATGTCACTTTTTTAACTTTCTGCTTCATATTGTATTAGTCACTAGATTTTTTTTTTTTTGGGAGAAGTAAGCCAAAAAATAACTCAAAGATGGATTATGTTATTAATCCCGATTTTTAGCAAGTGATCTATCATCAGTGATGGATCCCAGTTGAAAATAATCTTCTCTCCAACCTGGCGTTTGTCAGAGTGGAGATCAAAGGGGCTGCTGCAGAGTTAAGCGGCTGTTTATGGCATTAAAGAGAACCAGCTTTCTGCAAGTCTGAGCTTACTGCTCCCTGCCTGCATGCTGACAGATCTTGTCACTACGGATCTTAGTGAAAAGCTATGCATTTGTAAACAGCAGGTTGAAACTAAGGCTGGGATAAAATACCTTTTGAAGGTGCCTGCTAGTACAACATTATCATTAACCAGAAAAAAAAACACAGAAATGTTAAAGGAATAGAGAAGTAAAGTACTGGAAGTGTAGAAGTGTACCTCCACCACTTTGCTGGGGTAGCAGGGAGTAGGAGGTGGGTTTGATCGATGTGGGTTTTTGACGGCTGATACCAACACCAATATTTTTGTACTGAAGCTACCGATGGCCAATTTTTGTGCCAATATACAACATCTTTACAGTTTTTCATTTTAATGATCCAAAATTTCCCCAGAATTTTATTCTTTGCAGGGTGGAAAAAACTTCTGCGGCAGTATTTAGACACAAAAACTCTCCATTGAAACCAGACTAATGAAATGTTTTTTGGGTTAGCAGCTCTTTAAGGCAATGTGACCCAGCCCACCTCATGAATGGTTGGGAAACTCTGGGATAGATTACTACATTTAAATGAAGAATTCATTCACAAAAAACATTATTTAACAATTCAGTGTTAGCTTCATTATTTGGCACATCACAGTCGCTTGTCTTGGACAATAGCAAGGAGTTTGGCTATGTCAACACTGAACACAAGCCCCAAAAATCTGCTCACTCAATTCCCACAATAACAAACTAGATAATGGTCCAACACTGACAACACAATTTGAGACATGGACTGAAACACTTTTTGCAAGGGTTACCATGGTAACCAGTTCAAGTCAAGTGGCGAGTCGTCTTTCCGACAGTGATGTAAAACATTAGCCTACCACTAAGGGACTTAAAGGGTCGCTAAGGTCATCAAATTTCAAATCCTACTAGCAGCTTTAAGTCCCATTGACAGTTATAGGGATGGGGTGTCGGTGTACCTGCCTCATCTGTCACCGCATGTAAAATACTATCAGCAGCATCACTGTAGTTTAAATTCAACAACAATTAGAGAACTGCACAAACGACACACTTTTTAAGGATTATTTCTTTCCATTTCAGCCACAGTTTTGTGACGGTTGGGTTGTGGATCGGGATTATAAATCTGCTGTACATTAAAAGCAATTACATAAACTTTAATGGGACTTACTGCCAGCGTATCTTCCCATATTGCCTTTGTGCCTCGGCGCAGCATGTTCATAAAACAACTTTTTGGCCATCGATATTATTGTCTAACAGTTTGAAAAATCACGCAAGGTTTGCAGTGTGGCTGAGATATTGCTACCAGAGAAAAGCAATATCTTTAATAATATTTATTTGCAAGTCAAATCATCTTAATGGCTTTTGTTCATTTATTTATCTGTGCACTATATAATGGCACGCTGACTTCTCTGATGTATTAGCCAACGCTGAGTGGGCAGCTCAGATCCATTGCCCATCTACTAGCGCAGGTCTTTCTCTTTACACCCGGCCATTTATCTCAGCTTTCCTGTTCCACAGTATAACTCAGCAGCCTCTATTGCAAAAGTGCCACCAGTTTAGATGAGAAAAAGAGAGTGCACACAGCAACTAATCTGAAACATCAACAGAGGGATGGACAGATGGTGAGGAAGAAAGAGAGGAAGGCTGGATCGATGGAAGCTGACTTCGGACGGCTGATGGTTCTCATAGTGAGGGAGGCAGAGGTTGGCTTACCTTGTCTGGCATGTCAGGCTCTGCTTGACTTTGACTGGCAGCTGCCTGTGTGCTCAGCAACCCTCTAAAAATGTGAAGGGTGGAATTTAAAACCTGTCGCTGCTCTGTGAATACGCTTCTTATTATATCCACTGATCAGGAACGCTCCGAATCAGAAATACATCAACTAACTCTTACACCCTTATTTCTTTATATTTCCCGTCCGGAAGATTGTTGCTGCAGCTGACTGCACCTGTTCCCCTGAAAGAGATATGTGCAAAGCTGAAAAGATACGCCGCAATGATTCCCTATTAAAAATTCCTCAGAGCATTCAACATATCTACACCATCTCTCTCCCTTTTCAATGACAGGGTGCACATCGCCTGATCCATTCATCTGGGCTGAATTATCAAACAAGACATGCGAAAACTGTAAGAAAAGAATTGTGAATTACATGGAATTTAAAACATTTCAACGACAGATTAATCAGTACAGTCTTATGCATCTGGCATGCATGTTGGATGTTTCCAATTAATTTTGGGCAAGTATTTTAGTTATCATTGCAAAAACATAAAAAGACGGATTAATGAGGCTGATTGGAGCTTATTAAATAAACAATTTATTATCATCAGAGTTTAAATAATACAGTATAATAGTAATGGGATTACAGTAATCTGCTAAAAAACTTTACAGTCATTCAAAAACATTGTAATCAAATTACTAATGCTTTTGAAAAAAGGTGATACTTATTGAAAACCTATAAATATGACAAAGGGTAAAATGTTAATTGTGAATATTCTAGACACAAACATCAAATTACAGTCTGATAATTGGAATACATTGCCTATTTAACTGCACATTATGAGCACAAAGTAAAATGTAATCAGATTACATTACTGATTACAAATGTAAGTGGGTAATCAGTATTCAGTAACTGATCATATTTTGAAATTAACCCTCCCAACTCTGATTAGCATTTAAATAATTTTATGGTATAGTCTAAGTACTAGTTAATTACCATAAAAGTTTCAGCTTTCTACAGAGTAAATTGGAGTAATTGACTTTTTCCTTTACCTTTGCAGAGCACAGGTTGACTCAATCAAAAAGGAAATAACCAATTATATCAGATATGGTAAGAGCCTGGGAACACCATGGGAACAAACAATAATGCAGTTTCAGTACTTTAAAGATAGTAATAGAGAGGTTTTTGTATTAGAGGAGTGTTTCTGAGAAACTCTAGCCGAATTCCCTGGGAATTATGTCGTTAAACTTGGGCTGTTAACATCCTAAACCTCTGACAACTACAATGTATTTACTTGAACTGATGAGTAAAACCAAAAGTGGTTTTAAGTAATTCAGCTGTGATGTCAAAGTATTTACCCACTTAGGCACGGATAGCCTGTAATTACATTCTTTACAATTCTTACAAAGTATTTACCTACTAAATACCAAGTACTTAAAATGACTCTAAGAGGAAGAGTCACCACTTTTCTTTCTATGATCCCAGCTTTCACTAAGAATGGCTGGGTGATATCGTAGACATGAATTAAAACACCATTTATTCACCAAGGAAAAACCTGGCAAAACATCCCTCTGGCAGTGTGTATCTCTGTCCCAGTGATTTGTGGGTATAACTTCAAAAAATAGTGGATCAATGTTGCTTTCAGTGACAGAGACTTTTCTTATCCTCTGTATCAGCAGTGACTCTGGAGGGGGTTTTTGCTAAATGAACGAATCTTGCATGGTTTGCTGCCCGCGTTGAAAATAATAATAATAATAATAATTATTATATTGGCAGGATGGTGACTGTTTTGGCCACAGGTGTCTTAGTTGTGTGCAGTAAGATGAAACGGTGCCCTTGCTACATTTCATTATCTAGCCTTTTGTTTTTGTCGTTAAAAGATCCTTCTTGACTGCAGGATATAAGATAGAAAACGCAGCAATGATAGAAAAAGTAGAAATTTCATAGATGGAACTGACTAAACTGACTCAGATGGTCTTGTCAGTGCAATCATTGTTGGTTGCTGCGTTTAAAGCTTTCGATGATGCAACTGCAAATAAAGAAATTATAGGTATTAACACAAATCTATTAAAACAGATAAGAGTTTTTTTTAAGAGTTTTTCTAATTGCTGCCATTTTCCTCGGGGGTTAACTGTAATGCATTAGCAGAGTATCTTCTGTGGTTTATAAAAGATGAGCACGTTGTGGAGGCCCTCTCATGAGGATGAAGATTAATCCCGCGCCTGTAATGACCTTTATTGTGCGGGGGACGGATGGCAGGTAACGCTTCCCACTCGTAATGTGGAGTGATGAGCCGACAAGTAATTACAACAATTCCTGGAGGTCATTAGCAAAAAGGTAAAGAGTCTTCCTCGGAGGGCTCGCTCCCTAGAATTAGAATGAATAGCAAGGGCGCGTCCTGCTGGATCCTGGTTACTGCCTTTGACACATCCAACAAGTTTGATATTGTTGTCAAGGAAATTAGCATTTTTTTTTTGTGTGTTTGGACAGTGTGTGAGACTTGGATTAGAGTGGATTAGAGATCAAAGTTGTAACGTTCAAGATGGTACTAACTTGAATGTTTTTGACACTTGAATGTTTTGCCAAATGATATGTTAACGTAATAATCCACGTCATTTTCACATAAATAAATCTACTTTCTTTCACCTGATCATATAACACATTCAACCTACTATTTATATCCAGTCCATTACGTTTCTGGCAGTAGGAACTGGCTTGTTTGGAATAAATAGAAGAAGAACTGGGTAGTTAGCATGAGCAGCGATAGACACCATGGCTGAACAGACAAAGAAAAGAGCGCCACCTACAGAAACTCAAACTTCAGCAACAGAAAATCCAAGGAAAAGACGTCACAGTACCGCCCACATCACCAAAGATGTCGCCAGAATCAAAACATTTTGTGGATCATCACTTTAACTGTGTTAAGCCCAAGGTCTCGGATCTGATATCAAATGTCATGTTGTCTTTACGCATAGCAACATATCAGCTTTTACCTTCTTATGCACTGTCCTGACACTTATTTTCATGGCGGCACCAAACATTTTCTTAAATAATCTAAGACAGTCATTTATTCCAGTCTTGTTTGGTTGTTTTTTTCTTGAGGTTTGTTTTCTTTAAGTGTACATGCATGTGTGCACGTTCACATACAACACATTTGCATCTGGTGTTTGTGCTCTCCACTTCAACATTTTCTCATTTATCGGTTCATGGACTGAGCAGTAATCACAAAGAAAGGTCTGCTGTCGTAACACGGCCACACAAGGGAGAGTAATTCTGTTTGCATATGTGTCGGAGACAACCTTGATCAATACAGCAATCTGGATCGCAGACAAATCCAAGGCCAAAAAGGTACCACTGGATTTACAGGCTGTGTGGTGACAGCCAAAGTGTGCAATCATGGCATTTTCACTCAGAAAGTAAGAAGACAAATAATATGGAACACAACGGAGACGGATGAATCGTAGAAGTGTGGAGCTCCCTGCTGAGTCGAGGAGACATCCTCCACTCTGTTCCAACAATGAAATCAAAGTGGAGAAGATAAATGAGGGGGAAAGCGCCATGGGAGACTCAGCCATTGATCCAGCAGAGAAACAAATCTGTCTTTCTTACTACGGGGATCAGAATAATACAGTACGAATCGCCCTGGGACGGCCGTCTGCAATTCTGTCTTGTCAGAGGCTCTTCACATTATACTAACATTGTTTGTTTTGGACTGTTTTATTCTTTTTGGATTTGACTGTTTTATTATTTTCTAACCTTAATCACTTTATGTTGTTTATCTTAATGGCTTTTTATTTATTGGCATAGCATTTTGTAACTTTTTTTTTTTTCTTCCAAGGATCGATTTTGGAAAACATTACCAATAATTCAGTGCTGTATCCTCCAAAATCGTTTCAGCTCAGAAAACTTCAGCTGCTAACTGCAATATTTCCACAATGGATTTTACTTTCAGAGCAGCAATCATTTTGTAAGAATAGGCGTCATATTTTTTAAATATTGGATATTTTATTTTGCAGTGAAACTCTTGATGCATGAAGCTGACAAGATGCCATCTTAACAGGTAGAAGTGGGGGAACACCAAATTCTGCATTTACCAGCAGGGATTTTAAAAGCAATTCTATCAATTGATTTGCCATGGCCTGAGCATTACAAAACGAAAGATGGAGAGATGGTGGGAGAGAAAGAGAGAAAAGGAAAGGAGGAAGAGAGAGAAATAGAGAAAACAGCATGGCATGATCGATTTCATTGATAAAGGGTAAACGCAGGAGAGTATATGCAGCCCTCAGTTTCATTAAAGTTGCAATTGATTTTCCTGAAGGTAAGCGTTTTGCTCATATTATCAGGAACAACATACATTGTGTGGCGAATGTGCGGGTTTGAGCCATGCATTTAAATGGCTCTCATTAAGTAGGCCTATGCATCCAGATGAGAGCATTTGGTGTTTATGTATGTTGGGACATGTGATTCCATTTTGATGTGGCTGTTTAGTGAAATGTTAAAGGTGTGGTCAAAATCAAATTTTGTCTCTGTAATTGAAGGAAGATATTTTCCTAAAGACATCTGCCACTATCCTTTTTGCCGCACAAACTATAGGTTTGCATTTGCATCACACATCTCCTGGTGCCATCATGGAAGTACACTGGAGAATTGGCTATACGTAAATAACATCTAAATAATAAATAAATAATAAATAGCCTACTGTATAAGAGCAAAGCTAGAAGAAGAGAGATATCTGAAAAGCTTGTTGTGCTGTGGGTGTAGGTCTATTCAGGAATGTTATAAGTAAAAGTGAACATAGTCTGTTATGGTAGATTTGTTTCCAAATTTAGGTTATTATGATACAGCTGTATTGTCTTTTGTCCTAGCCTCTACTTCAAAGTTGTAGCTTGAAAAGCATCAGCTCAGATAACCTGAACTAACATTTGAATTTTGGCTTTGTTAGCTAGGTAACTAGCCAGCAGGCTAACTTATCAAAGCACCCATATTAACGTTAACATACTAGCCAGTAACACAAGCTAATGCTAGATGCGTTAGTGTGCAAATCAAATGTGTTAGTGTGCAAATCAAACAAGACCGTCATGGTTAGCTGACCAGATAGTATGATTTGCTAGCTAACAAGCTGGCAAACCTTAACACAAAATAGAGCCAGATTTAAATCATTCCAGTCGGATCAGCAAAGAAGTTAACCATGTCTCTTGAATTGGGGTTGAGACGGCCAAGTTATACAGGAACAGCAGGAACACACAATAACACAAACTGAGAAAGAGCCTCTGTCTCCATCTCTCTCTCTCCCTCTCTCTCTCTCACACACGTGCTCCCTCAATGTCTTTCTCTGGTTCTCTCCTTTTTTCCGCCTGTCTCGTGGGACGCAGGGAAGGGAAGCATGCGTGTTAATACCAGCGCCTAGCCGAGAGGAATTCATTTATCTGGCTTCCCTCTGCTCTGCAGCTGAGCAGACACACATCCACTGGAGCAGCCAATAAAACAATTGGTTCTGCTGCAGCCTGGAGACAACAGACAGAAGTATATCTGCATCTACCAGGCGACTGGACTGACACTACAGTCCATTAACAGTGGAACCTCAGACTAGCATATTTTGTAGAACCTCATTCACCCAGAATCTCAGACTTCCAAATCTACTGTACTGCATTAAAAATATAGAACCTCAGACTAATTTAGAACCTAATTTTAATAGTCTCAAACCAACTATAGTCCATTAACAGCAGAACCTCAGAGTAACAAATCAGACGTTATATTTAGTAGAACCTCATTCATCCAAACCTCAGACTGAAAGTGTTTACAGTCAAGTAACAATAGAACCTCACACTACCAAAGTCTGCTAACAGTAGAACCTCATATATCCAAAACCTGACTATAGTCCATTAACAGCTTAGACTCTCATTTATTGAAACTTGTGATACTAATTTTATGTGATACTAACAAACTGACTTTAGTCAATAAACAGTACAACCCCAGACTAATAAACCAACTGCTGTATAGTCCATAAACAGTACCTCAGAATAATGAATTGACTGTAATCCATTTACAGTATAGAACCGTGTTTATCCAAAACTCAGACTAAGAATTGTACTAATAAAGTCAATTTATCTAAACCTAGTAGTCTAGAGTAGAACCTCAAACTATCAAACAAGGCTCTACTGTAAATGCACTATAGTAAAACTGACTGTGGCCCATTAACAGTATAAAACACGTTTTTTCCAAACTCAGACTTCCAGACTGACTATAGTTCATCTACAAGAGATCCTCAGATAAACAAGCTGTCCATGGTCAATTAATAGATCCACGTGTGGCTTTGATGCATCAACACAGATCACAACATCAGCAAAGCCCAGCAGGGAGTTTGGCTTTTTCAGAGAGCTTGAGAACAGGGTCAGTGCAATATAGGCCTATATTACTGATTGATATGCACTTGATGGGCTTTGCTCCCATGTGTGTACTGTGGGATGTTGTTGCATTGGCTATTCAGTATACTATATCTATTATATTTGACCATTTCCATGCCAAGAATTTACAAGCGTTCACTGTTTCCCCCATAATTTTATTCTTGGCAGGGTGAAAAACCCTCTGACACAGCATTTGGACCATGTGACACTAAAACTCTCCACCGAAACCCATACTAATGATATTCTTTTTGGCGGGTTAGCAGCTCCTTAAAGCGGCGTGTCCCATCACACCCCATCATTGGTAGGGCAAACTCTGGGATACATTAGGCTTTTAAATGAAAAAATTACTTCACTGAACAATTAAATGAATAAAAAAAAAATAAAAAAAAATTAAATTTCTTTGCGGGTTTCACAGATTGTTTTATATCTAACTGTTGTCTGGGAGGAAGCTCCATCATGCAGTGGACGTCTGACTGGCCGATATTGAATATTTAATAAAAGGCAATACTGGCCTGATATATGGGTGTAACCCTAGGGCACATAGTGATAGAAAGCTTCTTTGTATATACACTACCAGTCAAAAGTTTGGACATATCACATTTTCCTTTATTTTTACTATTTTCCACATTTTAGAATAACAGTAAAGACATCAAAACTATGAAATAACACAAATGGAATTATGCAGTGACCAAAAAAGTGTTAAACAAATCAAAACTATCTTATATTTTAGATTCTTTAAAGCAGCCGCCCTTTGCCTTGATGGAAAGGCAAAGGCATCAACTTCACTATTTATATTTGTCTAAAAAACTAATTTCAATAAGCCTTTAGATCAAAATGGCTTTAAGAGATTGAAAAACTCAATCAATGATCAACTTAACATTAGAGTTCAAGTGACAGGAGTGATGTCTTTGGGTGTAACAGCAAATTGGAGAATTGTTTAGCATTGGCAGAGTTCCTTGTAGTTCTGAAAAGAAAACATTCCACCATGCGTCATGCAGTGCTTATAGTTAAAAATTAAAACTCCATCATGGCATGGTATCTGTATATCTACACTGGAAAACTGACAAACTAGTTAAGTTATTTCATCTTGTATCCAGGCTTATCAAGCTTATTGTAGGATTTTTTTTTTTTTGGTGAAATCAAACTGCACTGGCAGATAATTTTACCGATTTCAACAAATCAAACAAACAGACAAACTCAGCCCTAACAGACTTTTTTTGATCAGGATAATGTAACTTGTTTCAGGACATTTACTTGGTAAAAGTGAAATTGTCTTTTAGAAAGTTTCTTGTTTCAAGATTTTCTTCATTGATGATTTCTTGAAAGAAGTCATATTGGAATGTGAAATTTATAGAAACCAGTAAGATTATCCGCCAGTACAGTGAGATATTTTGACTAAAAATGTCATGAAATAAGCTTGATAGGTCTGGAAACAAGATAAAATCACTTGACAACTTGTCATGTTTTGCAGTGTAGGAGGATGACTGAATAGAGAACATCCCACCCATCAACACCACCACCACCTTGAAAACCTTTCAACCAAGTAGACAAATTGATCATGCGTTGTATCATTACATCTCCTGAAATATTCAGTTTGATGGTACATCCATTACTCTTTTTATATTCTGTGTGCACCATAATTGCATGATTTACACCCAGGCAGGGGGCCGCAATGCAGGCATGCATGGTGTGGATAATGGACTGTTTATGGTGTTGTGTGTAGGCTACTAAAATACTGAAACAAAATGAGATTGTAAAAGATGAGCATGTGGATGCCTTGGATTTATACTCTGCAGGGGATGATGAGGGAAGGAGAGAAAGAGAGAGAAAGAGGGAGAGTTGAGGATGTTTTGCAGGGTTGGAAAAGCGGCACATTAAGAGATGCACCAAACAGAGATGGAGAAAGGGGGAGGAGGGAGACAAGGAGAGAGAGAAAGAAAGGAAGAGAAAGACTGGAGGAAAAATCAACTGAGATAAAAACGGAGGAATCTCTCCCCTCAGACTGCTTTCCACCCACACAGTATAAATATGAACAGAAAAAGCACAAAAAAATCCAACATCTTGGATGCTATTGCTCCTATAACTGAAGGACAAAACACCTCTTATGTTTTTCCTCCAGTTTGTGCCTCATGTACGTTAGTTGAGATCAGGTGTGTGTGTGTGTGTGTGTGTGTGTGTGTGTGTGTGTGTGTGTGTGTGTGTGTGAATGATAGAGAGACAGAGAGAAAGAAAGATACTATGTTTCTGTTTCTGTGCTTGGGCGTGCCTATGTTTGTGTTCTTACATTTTTGAGTTTTTTCCTTAACATAACATTTTTGCTCACTATTGCTCACTTTCAGTGGCTAAAAGAAATCTCTATCTGTCCAAAACAAAAACCCACTGCTCCTCAAGCTACTGTAGAGAGGGAGGGAGAGAAATGGACGGAGAGATGGATTGCGACAGAGACAAAAAAGAAGGAAGAGGCAGAGAGGCAGAGTGGAAAAAGAAACAAAAAGGAAGAAAATGAAAGAGACAGATAGAGATAGAAATGGTAAGGAAAGATCAGTTTCCTCATTAATTAGAGTTTCTTTGTAGAAGCCATGAAGTGGATGGCTGGCTAACTGTGGGCCCTGGGCTGTCAAACAATACAACAAGATATGTTGATTTGCAGCCAAGTAATGACAGGCCCTCTTGCAGAGAAAATATACGAGTTGCCATTGTGTAAATCCCTATCAAGCATCTCTCATGTAGTAAAACCACAATGGCCGTTACAATTAAACAATTGTTTTTCGATTTTTGTCATGTGGAGCCATATTCCAGCATAAAACTCATGTTTGACTAGTTGTAAACCCATTCCTTTTACAGCATAAAAATTTTAAATTTTGTGGTGGATTGAGCCAGGCTGATGGACAGTACCTACTATTGCTATTGGTACCTACTATTGCTTGCTATTGGTTATTTATGCATCAAGTTGTCTATTCTTGCCATAAGGGCAGAATGTATATTAGCTGTTTAGAGGCACTCCAGCAGTATTGGACATTATTTACACCGGGGATTGAACCAGCAAACAGCAGACAGTATACAGATGTCCCCATTTTAAAAGCTCACTTTTTACCGCATGCTCACTGACTGCTTCACTTTTGCGTCACCCCAAAGAGGAATTGTTTGCAAAATCAAGTTTTGCTCTCATTTCAGCTGTTGGAAGTGACAAAGAAAGGCCTGGCAGCTAATTGGTTGAGAGACATTATATTTTCTTTTGCAATATACTTTGGTTCTACTGTGTAACACTGCCTGTAGTAGTAGAATAGATGCAGGATAAATGCATGAAAGGGACTTGTGCAATGGCTACAGCTGTATCAGTTCTATACCACAAGGCTTTGGTTTGAGATGAGAAAAATTGGATCCTTTAGGAGTCAGTATAGCAAAATGTAAATTACTAACCTCATTTGCTCTTTTTTCCAAACAGTCCAATTGGCAGTGGCTCATAAAAGCGAGCCTTCTGTGCACTGCATCTATCATTATGTAATAGCTACACTTGAAAAGGGAAGATTGCATTAGCCTCCACTGAACTGAATCTCCAGGAACTCATGACTGTTTTTTAGGCTTCATTATCAGCCAATGCTCTTTTTTTTTACACTCCTCCCCCAACCCCTGCCACCCGTGCCTCATAAAAATATATATATTGCAAAGCGTGGCGGTTTAACAGGTCAGGGTGGCAGAGGGGCGCCGGTGCTCATTTTTATGTAAGGCCTCCGTGCGAAGAGGCCTTGGCAGGAAAACCTCCCTCTGAGGGAACACTAATCTCTCCCCAACGTCTGGGCCCACTAAACACACACAGACAGCTCCATCAATCCGTGTGCTAACACACACTTAAAAAAAACACACACACAGGTAGGCACACACAAACATGAGCATACCTGTATACTTGTACTGTCAGAAAGGTATATCTTGCTTACAAAATATCTTCAATCTTGGTGGGTGTGTGTGTGTGTGTGTGTGTGTGTGTGTGTGTGTGTGTGTGTGTGTGTGTGTGTGATTGCATTTCTGTTTTTGCAGCAACCGGGGCTGAAATGAAATGTGCATCTACAGTACTATAAATGCATGGCATGTTATTTCTCTTGTACATTTAACTCAGAATCAGGCAGGATGATTGTAACACATTTTGCCTCAGCACCTATAACTCAGACTTTGACACAAAGTACCCACATTTGTCTACAAATAGCAATAATTTCAACCTCTATTATAATATCACAGACTTCATGACTTGATGTCAAATACAAGCAGTTTCATTGTTACAACCTACCCCAATACCGGGGTAAGTTGTAACACTAGCTGGGGTAAGTTTTAACAATAAGGGGAAAGAAGCACAAATTGAGCCCACACTATACAATTTTAATTAGAACAGTTGAAGACAACATGACTGTCAGTCAATGTGTAAGTGTGTATGTGTGTGGGTGTGTGTTTTTGACTGTGCTGATCCTTTTCAACTGAACCACTGTAACATCACTTAACTGCACATACATACTGTATATGGGTTGACTTTTGAACGAAATCAACTTAAAACTCAGTCAATTAAACATAAATCTTAATTGACTTAATAACGTCAAGAGAGAGAGGGACAGAGGGACAGAGAGAGAGAGACAGAGAAAAGTTTAGGAAGAGCAGGAAACAAAGATAGAGAAAAGAAGGGGATAGCAAGCCACACACCTCACCACACACCTCACCGAGGCAAATTCAGGTCAGTCAGTCAGTCAGTGAGGTAACACTTAGTGAGATGATGCGCTTCGTCAGATGGCCTCTAGAGGGCGTTTTTGACTGTGAGATGCTGTGTTTCCCATATAGAGGCACAAAATCTAAAGTTGCTCAGTGGAAATGAATTGGAGATGTACAGACAGCAGACCAGCAGCATCAAACTCAATCCACAGAGTCTGCAGACAGTGACTCGTCTTCGCTGCCGTACAAACTTTAACGGTAGGTGACGTCAACTTGTGGTATTTAAGTAACGTTAGTGGAATTAGGTAATTTAACCTTGTCACAGTGCTTCAGTGCATAGAATTGAGCATGCGCCGTGGGTCTGTACAGGATCTGTGCTGTCACATCACAGAAACTCCTTGTGTGTGTGTGTGTGTGTGTGTGTGTGTGTGTGTGTGTATCCTTCAAATCAGATACAGGTTAAGTCAGGTTACTGAGGCCATTTTACATGCATAGGATGCCTGTGACTGCCTTGTTACTTTTTATATTGAATCTTTTTGAAAAAAAAATACAAAGCCACCCATATTCCCGAAAGGGCATGACATTCAGATCTCCATTACAGTGTTTGTGCAAGATTCCTGTAAAATACGCCCTTGTACAATACTATCATTTGAGGCATGGGATAGTCATTTTACAAATAATGGTGGGTTGTTAGAGAAGTGTGATATTCAGTGAAATTCAGTGCAATTATCCAACCCAATACCACAATAAAATGTGGAGTGTGGACCTACTGCAGAGTGGGGATTACTCACTGATACGTGTACACACACACACACACACACACACACACACACACACTGGCGTGCACACACATGCACACAGACAGAAACTCAAACACTCTCTTTCTCTCTCACACTCCTACACAGTCATACAGTCATGCACACACTCTGTCCCTGTCTCTCTCTCGCTCTGTCTCTGTTTCTGTTTCTGCCTTAGACACACACACACACACACACACACACACACACCCTGTACTGGTCTCTGTGTGCGAGCCAGCAGCCCTCTCAGAGAGAAGCACCACTCTTCTGAAGCGCTCCTGAACTTGCAGCCCTCAAGCAGACGTGGGCTCTGATTTCCCCTCATCAGAGGATGTGTTAAGTGTGAGGGAATACCTTCATGTGAAGAACACACCTTGAGAGTGGAATTCACAATGTGAGACTAGCTCACATTGTGGGAGACGTTTGAGGTTCATGGTGAAAACTCGGGAGGAGACATTCTCATATTCTGTTAAAGGAATACACAAAGCTTTTTGGGAGATTTGGGGACTGACCTGTTAAGTGATGAGAACATAGACACCAAAATCATCCGTGTGTCCCCAGTAGATCATTCACTAAAGTGCTTCATGGTAACACTTTAGCATTTTTTTTTTGCCTAAAAAGCGTACTGAAGAAGGGCGTCATGCCCGAAACGTCTGTCTCTGCAATAAATTTAAATTAATTAATTGGAGTGCTGTCCTGGAGTATTTCGTAACACTTTAGCATATCCAAAGTAAAAAGACCAACATTTAAGTAATAAGCAGTTGTTTTTGGTTTTTATTTTATGGCCTGTAAGATTCATAAATTTAAAAAAATGAAATATAGCTGCATGGCTGATTCCTTAGCTACTTTCAAACAAAGTAAAGGCAAGTCTAAGAAGCCTACATACCAAATTTGGTGTTCATTTTTTTTCATAAGAAGAAGATTTTTGGAGGTTGTTCAGCATGATCATACACATAACGTGTACCAAGTTTCACATCTCTACGACTAACAGAACAGCGGGGCTGAGCCTTAGACTTTGGGACCTTACTATAGCGCCCCCCATGGGCCAATTCGTGCCATTTTTTGTATGCGCAGTGGAACCCTAAATATCATTAACTCAATATAGCTGATGTAGCCAGGTTTAGTCTTGGAACTATTTCAGTAAACATGTATTCATCCGCTGTGCACTGATTTTTAGATGTAAACAGTCATTTCCCACCTCCTTCACTTAAACAGGGAAAGTAATCCCTAGTAGTTTAAAACAGTTCTCATTTTTTTTTAGATAATGCTAGTCACATACTATCATTCAGCATAGTGTATACTAAAGCGTCGTGGGTTTGTCACCAACTACTCATCTCTCGAAATCGGTGCACTTGCCTTTCTTGTCCCACCATCTTCTTGTTCTCCTCGAAAAATCACAACAATACTGCACTCCCATTCTCTTCTAGTAATATCAAATACAGTCAAGACGTTTCAGCACAACCTTGATCCACATTCGGCTTTGCTTTGATTTCACTACGCTGAGTCAGAAATAAAGATGTTGCACACACACACTCCATTTCACTATACCTTACCATACAGCGTGTTCTCCTCACTCAGCTCAGCAGAAGATAAAGAGGTCAGAGAACTATAAGACCCGAATGTGTCATCAAGAGACGAAACCCATTGACAGTGAAAGCCAATTAGAATGATTGTCTTGCAAGACTTAAAGCCTTGAAGGACAGGATTCATTGATGTAAAATAATCTCTTTCCAACCCTCAGATCAAACATCAAAACATGTGAATTATTCTCCACACAAAAACAAATTATGGATTTAGGCCATAAATGAAGCATTTGCTGGTTAGAGAGATTATCTCATAAAAACCCAAAAGGTCACACATTTGATCCTGGCAGCAACCAAAATGTCCTTAAGCAAGACACTGAACTCTCACCTGCTCACTTAAGGACAGATAAGAGGATTAACAGTGTCAGCTAAATGACTATAATGTAAATGTAAAATGGATTGTAATGCATTTAAGCCCTTGTGCAGTTGTCTCGCATGCTGTCTGTCCTTGTATCGATAGTTCATTCGGTCAATTCAGTTCACTGGAGAGCGACGAAATATATTCAAGACGTAAACAACAGCAGTAGTGAGGAGACATGACGGAAATACGTTTTAAGTTGATTTTCTACCAAGCAATCTTCAGGCTGAAAGAGAGACGATCCTCCCACTACCATCACATCTCTCTCTCTCTCTCTCTCTCTCTCTCTCTCTCACTCTCAGTTGCTGCAGGGGCAACTAAACACGAGTGGTGGTTTTGATTTAGGACCAGAGCAAAGCAAAAAGTGGGTCATCATGTTTTTATTCAGACTTTGAGATGGAGAATAAAGGGCTGATGGAGGGAATATTAAGCGTTAGTTACAGACAGACAGACAGACAGACAGACAGACAGACAGACAGACAGACAGACAGACAGGCAGGCAGGCAGGCAGGCAGGCAGGCAGGCAGGCAGGCAGGCAGGCAGGCAGGCAGGCAGACAGACAGACAGACAGACAGACAGGCAGGCAGGCAGGCAGACAGGCAGACAGACAGGCAGACAGACAGATAACTGTTTGAAAATGCATTGGACAGCCAGCCTGCGTCTGTTTGCTTGAGGACAGGACAGTAGCCCACAGTGGAATTCACAATAACCAGAACATTGCAGAGCAACCTCAATGCATTTCAAACAGCTCTGGCTCCAGTGTGTGTGTATGTGTGTGTGTGTGTGTGTGTGCGTGTGTGTGTGTGCATGTACCTGCATGCGTATAGGTGTGTGTGTTTTTTGTGTGAGCCTCTTTTAGTGTCTTTTAGTGCGCAAAAACATCATGTGACCCTGAGTCCACTCGGCACTTGTCTGCCACCTCAACTCACTCCTCCTTTAGTTTAAATAAACAGTGTTTGCTCCATCGCACACTGAAATGACACAGCGGCCACCTCATAGGGGAGCTGAGTGTGTGTGTGTGTGTGTCTGTGTCTGTGTCTGACTGTGTTTGTGTGAATAATGACAGTGCACCCGAGATGACAGCGTTTGCTGATATTCATGGGAGTTGCACAGTGTTTGGGTGATATACTTCTGCTTTTTTGAGGGCACTTGAGTTTAGAAAATGCAGGGAGTAAAAGAAGAGCTGCTGCCATGATGATTAAACTACTCCTTTCTCTCTCAGTTTACTCTCCGCTGCTGCCACACTGAAGGTATATTCAGGGTATAAGTACTAAACAGAGTTGGAAAGATTCTGTTCAAACTGTAATCTGCTGTATTTCCTTGCAGGTTACTGATTACCTGCTTGAAATCAGTGATGTAATCCACTGGAATACTCAAATTTATTAACACTGATTACTTTGTTACTTTTGAGCTACTTTTTTTACCTTTAAGATTTGCTCTTTTTTTAATGTCATTTTATGAGTTGATAATGCCATTTTACCTGACAAATTATATATTTTTTTGTGTTTCATGTGAAGCACATTGCATTTGCCTTGTGTATGAAGTGTGCTATATAAATAAAGTTTGCCTTGTGTTGCCTTTTTCAGCAACACTCGTCTTCACACAGAAATTTATATCTGGGAGCTTCCCATTACATGTGCCTGCACAATCCACAGAATATGAAGTTGAACAATTTATTCTAATTTACAAACTGTTATCTCAATAGGGCTATTAGTCATATAAATCTCTATGAAGATCAGCTATATTAAATTACTCTCTGCCCTTCAAATGTTTTTGAGTAATTCAACAAGTAATCGCCTATTGTTCTTTTCCAAAAGTATCTGTAATATGATTACTGTGTTTAAATGCTTATGAATCAGATTACTGATATTCTGCTGCATGTAATCAGCTGTCCTCCATCCCTGATACACACCAGTCACTTCCAGTTTGTTTGTTTTCTTTTTCCTTCACTGATTTTGTTTCGGGGTTGAAAAGAAAGGAGCAAAGGCAATGCACTTAAGATTACTTGTCTTTCTACAACCAAAACAGGCTGGAGGTGCTCTGCTCAAAAACTAAAGAAAGACAGAATGAGGTGCAAAAGCCTTAAAAAAAACCTTTGAAAACGAGCCACCTCTCCTGAATATCCAACTGTCCCACAAATGCAAATGCAGATGAAGGCAGAACAGCCAGAACATGTTCATTGTGGCTCCTGAATACAGACATTATGTTTTTTGAGAGTGCTGGCTATTGTTCCCGTTTTTCAACAGTATGTTATTAAAAATGCACTCTTTGCAAAATGTTACTAACAAAAACAAAACTTGACCGCTCAGAATAAATTGTCTGAGCACCATGAGAGATTTATAACGTGAGCACCTGCACAGATGGGCTTATTAAGGGGTTAATTGCTTTGTCACCTCCCTCTGCTGTGTGTTCCATCTTTAAATAACCTTTGAGAGAGAAAATTAGTGTGGAGGTGAAAAGCAAATAATCATTTTCATACAACAACAGATTATATCACAGCTTGGTCGCTCTCTTTTTTTGACAAATCCAAACTGATGCGCAGGACTTAGGATCAGCCTGCAGGTTAGAGAGGTAGAACCATAGAGATATAACACATGTTATATCTACGTGTTATATCTCTATGGGTAGAACTGTGATGGGAATGTTGGTGGTTTGAATCCCTGGAGCGTTTAGGAACATCTGGACGGAGGAAGGGAGCAGGAAGAGCTTTCCCTCTGAAACAACTACAGTCACACTTGACAGAGCCGCAAGAAAAGATTATGGTTTTACTGGGCAGCTCCCACTGCCACCATCACTACACACACACACGCACACACACACACACACACTCCAAGACAAAAAGACCAAAACTAGGTATTAAAAATTTTGTCATAAGCTGAAATAAACTCAAACTAAACTAAAACTACCTATTCTACCTAGAAAACTAAAATGAAATAAAAACGTGAAATGTTTTTAGGTTTTGTCTTTTCGTTTAGGCTAAAAAAGAGAATACAATTTTGGGCAGAGAATTTTGAACTGGTCCCAAATTTTACAAATTAATGTGAACAAATTTAAAAAATAATTTATTTTTTTGTCTGCATTACAAAATACCTGTTGCAAACATATACAAAATGCCTTATATCATTATAATGAAAAATACCACCCCTACCAAAAATACAAAAACTAGAACTGAAACAAAAAACCCAGCACAAATAAATAAAAATTAATAAAAACTTAACTAAAACTAACAAACCCTCACTGAAAACTAACTAAAACTTAAAATAAAGATTGAAAACTACAAAAAAACAAAAAATCCCAAACTATAATAACTCTGACAAACCAACATAAGTTTATATTTATTTTGAAGGTGTAAAAGGATTACTGTATTCTGATCTATAATATAATCGGAAAGTTGGAAAAGCTTCTTAACTTTTGGCAAGTCCAAATTTGTATGTTTTGTGAATGCTAACCTTGATGGAGACTAGATCTCTGTAATCTAGAAGCACTGTGCAGCATGTACATAATACTGTTTAATTAAAACCTTATTAAAATAATGTCAAAGTTCTCCAAAGCAAACTAGACTTAGCTAACTTCAGCACTAACCATGTGGTCCCTCGGCTGACAACTGCAAGTTATGGCGCATGGGTCACTTTGCATTTCTTATCTTTTTTTTTGAGCTATCAGAAAGACTAATTAAGTATTAAATGTTATGAAATATTCAGGGGGCTTTCCAAGTGAATCTGGATGTCCCTGAAGACTTGTATTCCATCTTATCTCATGTACAGACACACACACACACACACACACACACACACACACACACACACACACAGACACACAAAGACACACCCACACACAACTCTATCTCTCTCTCTGGCTTTAAAGCCTAGCTGCAGGGACGACTTGGTACCAGTGGTGTTTGGGATTTGAGAGCAGAGTGAAGCAGAAACATACTGTTCGTAAGCCCAGAACCCACGCATGCAGCTCTAAAATATCATAGGGGAGGAAACGTTTTCATCAGTGAGACATTTAGCTTCACATCTTACGCAGTGAGCTGACGCTCTCCACCAGACCCACTTGCAATTAGTTCATCAGCAGAGTAAGCTGCAATTCCTGGATCACCATCATTACAGGCAACCAATCCGTGACTTAGAGTGACTGTTCGCCATATTAAATCTCAAACTGACTCGTAAATGAACGTTCACAGTTAGTGAGAGAATGTGCCTACCATCGCTACTTTATTAAATAACACTCTTCACTTACCAATACCAATTTCACATGCTGTGCCGTATGTTTTCATATGTTGTAAAGTCCGTATCTTACCTGTCCAGTATTCATGAACAACTTTTTCTCTTGAAGATGAAGTACTTTTTGATAGTTCACCCACACTGAAGTGAAATACCGAAATACATTGGTACTTTGGTACGCCTACACCTGGAGACGGGTAAAATATATGTATATATATATATGTATATATATATATATACATATATATATCATGAAACGGTGTCAGAGAGTAAAGGTCACAACCTCCAAGGATTGTTTTTAAAGTCCCCATGAAATTAACTCAAATGCTGCAGTAGTAGGTGTATACATTTCTAACCAATAAAACCATCAGTTTTTTTAACAGTCCCGCCACTCTGCACCCCTGCCTTTCTCTCCCTGACTCTATTCCATTGGTTTAGACTTTTGAATGATCCCTCACTGCGTTATGTCCCGCCCCAACATCAAATCAAGGAAGTAAAGCCATTTCTTGGGGCCTTTAAATATCTTTCCTTTATTTTCGAAATCAGGTGAGACAGTCGCTTGTCGTATAGAGTGTGGTTATAACAGAACGCTGTCTTGGGAATATCAATATGGCAGTGAATATGGATAGTAAAGAATGCATATGGGTGTGAGCCACAACATCCAGAGAATAGATGACCCTGGAATAATAATGTGCTAGGCAAGGAAATAAGAGCTAAGGAGAAAAGGAAGGTTGTTTTTTAACAAGACAGGAGCATTTCAGAGCAAGTAGAGGAGGGAGATATAGGGGAGAGGGGGGGCATGAAGGGACATACTGGAGCCGAAATGCCAAGCATATGGGAAGACGCAATCTCGAGAAGCAATTCAATTTTGTCCTTGACTTAGCAGCGGCACATGAAGGCTGCAGAGTGGCTGCATTAACATATGCTCTACTTTAATGAGAGAGGGACAGATGGTAGCCCATCGTTTGGGTTTCTATCTCAACTGTGGCGTTCACAGGCTCCCGTGACTTTGCGGCAGAGAGGGAATACTGGCCAGGGATCGAGGGAGGGAAAGATAGAGAAAGGAAGAGAGGACGAGGGGAGGGAAGGGTGGAGAAAAAAAACAGGGGATGAGAGGGAGGGAAGGATGGAGAGAGGAAGAGAGGATGAGGGGAGGGAAGGATGGAGGAAGAAGAACAGAGGATGGAGGGAGGGAAGGATGATGAGAAAGAAATAGAGGATGGAAGGAGAGAAGGATGGAGAAAAGAGGAACTGAGGATAGAGGAAGGAACAGAGGATGAGGGGAGGGAAGGATGGAGAAAGAAGGAACAGAGAATAAGGGGAGGGAAGGATAATGAGAAAGAAGTAACAGAAGATGGAGGGAGGGACAGATATAGAGAAAGAAACAGAGGATGAGAGGGAGAGAAAGATGGAGAAAGAAGGAACAGAGAATAAGGGGAGGGAAGGATAATGAGAAAGAAGCAGGATGGAAGGAGAGAAGGATGGAGAAAGGAGGAACGGAGGATGGAGAAAGGCACAGAGGATGAATGTGCTGAACATGCTGAAAAAACACTTTTCAGCAAGCACTTGACAACCAAGTTCAATGCTGAACAAGTCCAAAATGTTTTAAAAATTAATGTTAAAACAGCTTTGGAAACTGTTTTGAACTGATTTCAGGAAGATATTTAGGTCCTGATTTCACAAATTAGTAGTTAGCAGCTATGAACAACTATGGATTTTAAATTTTTACCCACTTCAAACACATATATGAGTAATCGAACAATTAACAATCTATTTAGAATCCATTTATAATATGATTATTGTGTCGTTTTTTTAGTAACTCCAACAAATACAGTTTCAGACCGGAAAGCAAAGGCAACGTATGAATGCGTGTGTACTGTGCAGGCCGTTGCGAGGCTAAAGCAAAATCCGTCCTGCTCAAAGGCGGACTAAAACCAGAGCTTTTAGCATATATAGGAGTGTCGACTCATATAACAAATGGACTCTCAAAGTGCCCTTTTCAGGACAACTCTATATTGGTCTTTAGCCCAGAGTGGTTGCTTATATGAATCACAGTGTGGCCAGGCCTCATCTGAAGGTCAGCCATATAGCGGCTGGATCAAACAGGGGGTTCACACAACACAGAGCCTTATCATTATTCACTGCCGAGCCGCCGGGAGAGCAGTGACGCTAAAACCCCAACATTTATTATGGCTGCCCTTGACGCTCAACACAGCCGCTATAAAGTCGTAGAGCATAATAAAAATGACACCCAGGCACAGCGGACCTCTGCGACCGTCTCGGCCCGAGTCAGAGTGGCATACACGCATTTCCACTTTAGGCATTTAGCTGATGCTCTTATCCAGAGCGGGAGGAGGGAGGGGTCCGGTCTTGTGCTCAAGGACACTTCGGCAGTTGATAGACACATCGGCTAATACAGGATTCGAACCTTTGACCTTCCGGTTACAGGGCGGTCTGACTGACTGCCAGGCCACCATGCCACTGCGTTCGTAAGAAAGCAAGCAAGTAAACGCACAAGCACACCTACATGTACGCACACAAGGACATTAACACACTCAAACACATCTAGCAAATTGCCTCCTTTTCTAAAGCCCTCTTGATTCACTTACAGTAACATTGTGTGTAATGAGCAATGACTTAAATAGAGCCCAATTGCTCTAGTTAAAAAAAAAAAAAAAGAAACATCAAGAAAAAAAAACCTATCAAGCTTCCATTGAGCAGCAGTAATCAAAGCCAGGGCTAAGAGCTCTGATTTGTTTTGAGAAAGTGGAACCATACCAGCAGTGTTTTCTCTCTCACCAAGGAAAATATTGATCAGATTAATTTCTGAATGTGCAGTAACAGCAATCTACAGTCTATGATGTTATCAGCAGTGGCATTTAATTGCCCTCACTGCAATATCTGTATCTGTACTATACAGATAGTTTCTTTGTCAATTGAACTACAGAGCACATCAAGGGAACATGGACTGGGGAAGGCTTTGGTGTAAAAGTTAGATGCATTCACGGTCAGTCTCACAGCGATGTGATCTAAAAAATTTGATCTTTAGAATCAGAGCTCAAAAAATGTATCTTAAGAATCAGAACTCAAAAATTGTATCTTTAGAATCAGAACTCAAAAATGATATATTTAGAATCAGAATGATCTTTAGAATCAGAACTGATAAATTTGATCTTTTGAAGTAGAACTGAAAAATTTGATCTTTAGAATCAGAGCTCAAAAATTTGATCTTAAGAATCAGAACTCAAAAATTTTACCTTAAGAATCAGAACTCAAAAATTGTATCTTTAGAATCAGAACTCAAAAATGCTATATTTAGAATCAGAACGATCTTTAGAATCAGAACTCAACAATTAGATCTTTTGAAGCAGAACTAAAAAATGTGATCTTTAGAATCAGAACTCAAAAATTAGATCTTTAGAATCAGAACTCAAAAACTTGATCTTTAGAATCAGAACTCAACAATTCGAACTTATGAATCAGAGCTCAAAAATTTGATCTTTAGAATCAGAGGTCAAAAGTGGCATTGAAATAGCAAGTGTAACCGTAAGCCGTTGTGGCCTTGTTTCAGTGCCGAGTAAATGTGGAAAATTTGATTCCAAGCAATGACATAACCATGAAATGTTTTCTTGGCCTTGAGCTTCTGGTGGTGACATACTATGGTAAATGGTTAGGGTGTCTATCCACAGCAGGTGACACAGTATTCAGTGTCAAGCACAGGACAGAATACTGGATATACTGTTATACAGTTCCCATACATTGTATCTGTGTGGAACTTATAGAGCCTATACTGCCTTGGTCTGTATCTTACAGATTATGAATGTTGGCTGCTCTTACATTTTTTTTCTGAGACTCACAACCCCTGAAAGCATAAAATACTCATTAAATTCCATCCTCGCAAAACTAGGGCACACATTACCACAATTACAAGCACATCTATACCCATTGAAAGGTAACTGTGATTCCTGCCGGGTCCATAAAGTTGACAACAGTGTGACAGAGACAGATCGACAGAGAGAGCGCTCTCCTCTCTCTTGGCTTTTCACAAGGCACATTTATAACAGAACACATTTGCGGCTTTGAAGAGTAATATACAGGGAGATTCACTCGCTGAGGAGGACTGCTTTTTACTTGATGAATGCACTTGTCGCTGGTAAAATGTTGTTGCTTGCAAAGGTATCGATTTTTGTTCCTGCAGCCTTGGTCCCACAAGCCCCCTGCTCTAAAATCAGAGCAGCGGAACAAAAACCCGTGGAAACTAAAACACCACAGTCCCACAGGAAAACATGCACAATAAAGAAGGGTAGCAAACAAACAAAAAAACAACACTTCCAGATACAACAAGGACATTGTGGGGAGGCAGTAGATTACTCTCACATTGAATGGATTCCATTTCGGTGGCTGGAAAATACCTTCTATAATCCATATTCTCTTTAGCCACATTATGACAAAGCATTTTCCATTTGCTGCTGTGATAATATAGAAGCTCTTGTAATGATATGGTGCAGAGAAGGAGACCCCAAGGTGAGCGCGGGAAAGCCCATGTATCATAGCCACAGCCACTATCTTAGCACCCATTCACGAGCCATCAGTTCCCAGTAAAAATAAATTGCTGCACTTCACAGTTCAGTGGAGGGAAGCAGGCCTTTGTGTGAGGGGAAAACTCTGCCGGTGACCCTCGTTGTCGTTGTACACACTTGCCGCACATGCACACACATACATATGCACATAAAATAACACACACACATGCACACGCACACACACGTGCAGCCTTTTCCCTCCCTCATATAGTGAACATTACATCAAGAAGATGGGCTCGTCATGAGCCGTTTGATAAATTATGCCCTGCGGCCCGTGGGGCAGGCAGGGAGATAAAAAACAAGGCAGGAAGCCACCAGGCCAACAAGCCAGCCACCTAGCCAGCCTGTCAACCAGCCTGCTAGCCAGCCAGCTACACTGCGAAAAATCTCCATCTTAACAAGTCATTTAGTCTATTTATTGAGTCCTAAAATCTGCAAATGGGGTTAGATAATTTCACTTGTTTCCAGTGCAAATCAAGAATTTTGTAGAATCAAGTTTTCTTGATAGTAGTGCCTCTGACTTGTTTCAAGATGACACTAATTTCTAGAAATTTCCTTAAACAAGTGAAACTGCATTGGAAACAAGTGGAGTTATCTCACCCAATTGGCAGAATTTTTTTCTTGGTTTAAGAAAAATAAGATTTGAAGGCTGAATATGAGACTAAACGACTTGTTAAGATGGATGTTTTTTTGCAGTGTAAACACCTAGCTATCCATCCTTGAAGAGTGAAGCAGCAACAAATAAAGGCCAAGGCAGCAGCCAGGACCTCTGATGACTTGCACATGGACATAATAGAGTACATTGAAATCCTGAAGTGTGAGGAGCCACAGGGATTTCTTAACCTTTGTTTAACCAGGAAAGTCAACTGAGCACACATGCTCTATTCCAGCAACTCCCTGCTTCACATTCATACAATTACACACAGTCTCAACTGGGAGCTGCCCAGTACAACCACAGTCTTCTCCTGCTGGGAACTGAGTGGCTCCACTGGAGCAGCTGGGGGTTAAGTGCCTTGCTCAGTGGCACCTTGACAGTAGCTGCTGAGGGCTGAGGTCACTCTCCCCAACCTCAATTTCCCATCCAGTGATTCAAAATAATGACCTTGTGGTCACAAGCGTACTTCTCTAGCCTCTAGGCTACTGCTGCCTCCTCAAGAGACTCTCTCTCTCTCTCTCTCTCTCTCTCTCTCTCTCTCTCTCTCTCTCTCTCTCTCTCTCTCACACACACACACACACACACACACGCAATGGAAACACAAACACATTGAAAACAGAAAGCCTATCCATAAATGTATTAATTTACCACGGCAGTCTACTGAGTATAGGACAAGTGCAGCGTAGTACATCAGAAAGAAACAATTTACACAATTAAGAGCAGAGTTTAATTTATGTGCATACCTTCCTTCAGCAAAAACCATATATCTTAACTGTCTGTCTAGTTTCAACAAAAATGTTCTTTACTGGCATTGCAATTTCCCATTTCCAGAGTTCCATTTGTGTTGAAAATGTCATATATAATTGGACAGTCAGTTCAATTTATTTCAATCAATTAGACATGGGTCTTATACTGTAGGGTACATTGAATCCCAGTGAATATATTGGCACCTTTAGGCTGCGTCCACAGAGGGTGGGCTGCCTCTCTCTCTCTCTCTCTCTCTCTCTCTCTCTCTCTCTCTCTCTCTCTCTCTCTCTCTCCCTCTCTCTCCCACCTTGTCATGCCCCTGAGAGGGGTGAGAAAAAGATCGACAGCAAGACAGGGAGAGAGAATGAGAGAACAAGAAAGTAAGAGCATAAGAGTGGAAGTTAGTGCTTGGGTGAATAAAAGAAAGAGGAAGAGGGAATGATGCACAGCTCTCCTCTGAGGCCACCTGAACCATCCATCAGTGCTGCACTTTGACCTGTGGAGCTACGGTTTTCACTTTGTCACTGAGGAGCAGACGGGCCCAAAAAAAAAGCTTAAATATACTGGAGTCAGTACAAGTGCACTCATTGTGTTTCACCAGAGTCTTAAAGAACCTCAGAAGTAGACATATAGGATAAAAGTGCTGATAAAGACTTTATTTTCCCTAATGGTAAATTTGGCTTGCAGTAAGACATACACACAATAAACAAAATATACAAACTATAAATCAAAGCGATCCTCATTTCTTTAAGTGCTCAACATGTATTCATGTAGTTGTGTTTTTGCCCAGGTTTGAACTCACATAAAGCTTTCAATCACATTAACAAGCCAAAAGAGCAGTAGTTTGCAGGTTTCCATCGCTTTAGATGGTTTCAGAGAATCGCACACAATTTGAGGTTGAACCCGGTTCAACTCGAACACAGAACGCGCCACTGACTGGATTTTCTATGGTACCATAGCAACAGTTGCTAGGTAGCGAGCTTGCTACCTAGCACTGTGAAATGGTGCGACTCAAAGCCTGCTGCCTGTTGTCCACCTAAACCTGACTGGATGGAAGATCACAATGAACTGACTCAACATTATCAGTGAGTGGCCACTAATGTCCTGTTAACATGTTATGGGCACTTTCAGGGAGTATTCACAACATGGAATAAAATAAGTATCAGTTTCTTGTCATTTTAAGGTGTACTTAACTATTGCAGCTACCTGTCTGTCAGCTACCAAGTATTTTACCAAAAAAAGGAAGGGAATTGAATTTTTCAATCTTCATATCTATTTTATTTATTCATTTAAATAAATAAATAAATATTTCATGTGGGGTCATGGGCTCATGTGTACTTAATGTGGGATTTAAGGAGAAAAAATACCAAACAAAAGTTACAATTTGGAATAATTAAATTAGATTAGTAGTTCAACTAAATAAATACTAAAGAAATTTACAATTTCAATACCGCTGATGATGTGTTTCATAATTGACAGACATTAACAGCCTATGAAGCGGTTCAGTCAGATGAGTTTTAGCATCACTGTCGGGTAAACATCTTACATCTCCAAAATATCAACAAAAACAGGCTTGTTTTTAGCTTGATGACTGTGCATGGTTTGACATTATCCAATTGATTTTGAAAGGGTTTTCATAAACCCAAGAGGTTATAGAATTTTCTCAATGCATAATCCTTCAGTTGAAGGGAAAACATGAAAATCACCAATATTGAAATGACAAGGTTTTCACATGACAGCAGCGTTATGCACTGTGCCAAAGCTTAATTCCATGACATCATCAAACATTGTCTGGCAGCCATATTCAGTTTAGCAGTGAAATGAACACCAACATGTCGACGTAGATGGGAATGCCTCGTCCTTCCATCCAAAGGTCTGTGGGAGACTGGGTCCTGTTCTTTGTCCCGTTCTCTCTGTGGGTTCCTCTGCGCAACAGCTTGATGTCCAGACTGTTGCTGGACCATTACCCAAATCCATCTCCTCAACATGGCGTGTCAGGCCTCACAGACAGCGGGCGCCCGCATCTAAAAACAGCATGTTTTTAAAGTCCTCGCCACAGGGCAGAAGGGCTTAACGCACCCCGCCTGGCAGCAGGGTTTACACGGCCGAGAGGGAGGTGAGTGTGGACTGTTACGAAGAAAAGGAGCGAGCGTCCATGACAAACGCTCTGTTTGCTGGTTTCCAAGGAAGAAATGTTTTCTTTTTAAAATGATATTTGCAACGGAAGACTCTGCATACCTATTCTCTCAATCCCTTTATTCTCTCAATAATATAGTTTCTTGTCAAATGAGACTTTATAAACCCTTCTCTTCATCAGCTCTGGTATTTGGTTTTCTTGTGTCTTATATATTTAGACTTGCCACTCCCTCGGCCGTAACATTACTGCATCAAATATTTTGGGAGACATCCGTGCCTTTCCTAAAAGCATCCCAGTCTATATTTAGAGAGACCAAAGATATCAACAGAACAAACAGATGCTGTCGGTGTGACAGCAATGTCAGCACAAGAGCAAGTGCTAGTTTTGTTTGTTCCGTACAAACGATCCTCGTTAAGTCCCAGAATAAAGAGAACGACAGAGTGAGTGAGACGGGACAAGAGGAGAGAACGCACGTCAGGTCAATCCCATAAACAGACAGCAACCTAAATTGCAGTTTGTTTTATGAAAAGGAATAACGACAAGTTGGCAGTGCAATCAAAACACAAAGCCATCGATGGAGAATGCGATCATTATGGGCGCGTTGAACCGACCCAAATTGGTTATTTCAATGTTGCAATTTCAGAGGCGGGCAAAGGGAAGCCTAATATAGTATCTAACAAGTACAAGGCATTAAAAACTCAAATCAAGCCTGTGCAAGCATTCATAACCCACCAACACACACACACACACACACACACTCCTCATCACACGTCTCAGTTGCTATATGTCACTTACACTCTTACACCTCAAGGTTATCTCAATTCAGAGGTTGAGGTTAGACGGATGCTTTCAACTTGACAGACTGTTGGTAAGTGGATGATCTGGAGGTTAAGGTGCATCAGCGGGGCGGACCCAGGGGGGGCGAAGGACAGGACAGAGGCACCCTGTGATTGGTTACCCTCCGCCCCAACACACACACACACACACACACACACACCTTCAAGCTCAGTTTCCTGACGTGTTGGCAGTGCCGCTGTATGAATATAAACCTCCCCTTGACAAGACGGAGGAGATAACTCACAAGGGGAAAGGATGAGGGGACAGTTGAGAAGGAACGGCGAGGCCAGATGAAGGAGAAAGGTCATTCGCTTGCCTGCTCTATAATATGGCCTTCATACCCCTGTTTCATGTCTATTGATTTAGCCATTTAGTAGAAGCTGGGTTGTCTCATTTGGCCTTTACTTTCCTCTACAGCCCTTATAAAATCCCTTTATACACTGCTGCCTCATCGTTCCTCCTGCGCTACATAATGACAAGTTGTAAAGTGATTTTATCTTGTTTCCAGACCTATCAAGCTTATTTCATGATATTTTTAGTCAAATTATCTCACTGGACTGACAGACAATCTTGCTGCTTTCAATAAACTTGATACATGCCAGTATGACTTCTTTCAAGAAATCATCATAAAACTCATCTTGGAGAAACAATTTCACTTTTACCAAGTAAATGTCCTGAAACAGGTTGCATTATCCTGAAAAAACGTCAAATTTACGTCTAAAATAAGCTTGATAAGTCTGGATACAAGATAAAATAATGTAACAAGACTGTCAGTTTTTGCAGTGTCCTCCAAGAGGAAACATTTGGAAAATCCTGCAGGTGGATGAACTATTATAAAACCTAAAACTGCACAGTAAATAATCTCCCTGTAGTTAGTTGTGTCTTTCCGGTCCATATATATTATTTAACCATTAGAAGAACGCTGTTCTCTCAGTGGGCCTTTGGGCTCCACTAGATCTTTCCTGCCAAGCTCAGTCTGGTTACTCATCTACAGTCATCTGCAGATCAGAGGCCAGATTCACAAAACCTTCTTAGGGGAAGGGAAAAAAAACCCTCTTGTGCTGCTGTTTTTGGTAACTCAAGAAAAAAGGTCAACAAAGTTGATATTCATCCAAAGAGTTCTGAAACATTTTCTTAACTTTCTTCTTATTTTGCTTCCTAAGAAAAAGTGTTTGTGTCAAATATGATTCTTGAAAGTAAAGTTCTCAAATTTGTTCTATTTTTTTCTGAAGTTTAAGATAACCTTCCCCTTCCTCTTAAAATTGTTGCAGTGAAAAGGTAAGCCTCCAAATTAATTAATGTAAACACAATTAAGGCAATTAAGTAGGTATATCAAAGTATTAATGGGGAGGAAAATAGGGAAGAAAATCCCCCTTTTATGCTTGTTTATGGAGGTGCCAGGTAGGTAGAAGAAGAAGAAGCCAAGATAACTTTGTAAGAGCTAATCTTAAGAGAATATTGGGGAATTGCACTGAAGAGCCTTCTTAAGAACTTTCTAAAATGTTTTCTTAGGTAACTTCTTAAAATCTATCATAAGAGCACTTTTGTGAATCCGGCCCCAGGAAACCAGCGCTTTCATCCACTAGCAAACACTAGTAAATGTCAGTAGCCTACTCACTGGCCACTTTCCACATTGTACCCTGCAGTGAATTGTTTTTGAGAGCAGAACCATCAAACAATGTTATTTGCCAGAGTGGCTGGTAGAGAAGTCAAATCAGGGGCAGTCATAAATATAGCAGTATTTAGCTGGTGGCTGCCACAGTGCATCCAACACATTTTGTCTGGGGTTATGTCCTTTTATAAGACAGCCATCACAGTTATCATAATACAGTCATCCAGTGGCTCTCAACCTATCTGGTTTCAAGGCAGACTTTGTTTGGTTTCCAAGGAACAGAGGGTGAAAAACCTGTCACAAGCTTGTATCTCCACCAAAGTGTTTCCAAGGAACACCAAATGAATGTCTGCTTAAAATAAGGCATATCAGAAATAACTGAGAGCGTGGAAATGTCAGTAGACGATTCTTAAACTGAATGTTGATAAAATCAGGTGTAATAACTTAACAATTATTTTTCTAAGCAAAATGTCAAGGTAAAGCTGAGGTCAATCCACAGCACAGCAGGGTGTCACAGTGTGCCGCGCTGAGAGCCACTTATGTAGCTGTCAAACAGCTTTTATCTTGGGATACAGGTGTCGTGGCAAGTCAGATGTGACACCTTACACTTCTAGGACTAGTAATTGGGTGGTGATTTTGTAAGGGAGAGATTTGTGATAATGAGATGATTCGTTCGGCTCTGTCACGGTTCAAGGAAGCAGATCTGGTTCACCTGCTGGATGAAGGAGGAGCGGAAAGAGGGGAAGGGAAAGGGAAAGGCTTTGTTTTCCCATGACAAACAGGACCCATAATGCATCGGTGTATCTCACGGCGGTGGGTGCAGGTGACCCGAGACTTTTTCTTTCTTACTCTCACCAGTTTCTCTGACCCCTTTCCAGCTTTCGGTCTTGCTCTGTTTTGCTTGTACGCATGAATTTATAAGTGCATCACAACACCAATTGGCATGCAACCACATTTCTTCTCTTTCTCTCATCTCTTTAACACTTTAACACTTTCACTCTCTCTCTCTCTCTCTCTATCTCTTTCATTATCGCTCCCTCTCTCAGTGATGCAATTAACAGCCAGCATCCCAGGTCTCGTAGTCACGGCTAATTTGAGCTTCATCTGAGATGCTGCTTCAGTGCAAATGATCTGAGTGCCGAGGCTGCATTATTCAAATGTGCCCTCTCCACACACATACACACACACACACACACACACACAGCTGCACCTGCCACACATGCAGGTGCACATTCACACACGCATACACACACAAACGCATACACACACACACACACACACACACACTGATCAGAAATAGCCACCTCTTTACAGCGTTCCAATCAAGACCAATTGGCAGGTTACACCCATCCATGATTGGTCAGGCATTTTCCTTTATTGTTGATTATTATAATAACACCCTTCTCTACTGCTTGAAATCATCATTACATTTTTTTTTTTTCATTTTATTTTATCTCTCATGGATGAACGGATGAGCTGTTGTCTGTATATGCCGTCTGTTCCTTTTCTCTGCTCGCTTTCTTCATGTCCAAGACAAATTCCCCAGATCAATTCTATTCTATCCTATTCTATTTAAGGTTTATCTAACAGGGATCGGATAAAATAAAGGCTTTACCTTCAAGGAAAAACTTGAGATCTATTGCAGAGAGAGATTCACAGTTCTTGACTTGTATAACAGCATCTATATTTGGATATCTTTTTTTTTTGTTTCTTCGTTTGTTAAAAAAATACTTAAAATGTCACTCAGTTTTGCACTCTTGTTGTTTTCCTCTCTTTGTGTGTCTTTATGTTTGGCTCTGTCGTTCTCTCCTTTCTCTCTCCTTGTTGCTCTGTCTATCTTCAGCCTCTGTGCATCTCTCTCTTCCTCTCTGCATCTTTCTGTCTTTATCGTTATCAGTCATCCCCTCTGTCTTCTACTCACCTCTCTCCTCTCCTCACTTTTCTCCCCGCCTCCTCCCTTTCTCTTTCCAGACATTTTTCTTTTACTCCATCATCTCCACAGAGGATGACTGCGCTTCCCCTTTCCTCTGCTTTATCTTCATTTATCACTTTGGGATGTTGAAACCCCACAAAAAAGAAAAGCTTAACGACTGAACAGAAAGCAGAGGAAGACGCTGCCGCTCGGTCTTTCCGCTCCCCTCAGCAGATGTTGTTTTCTCAACAGACTCCAAAATAGCTCCGGGGCAATGCTGCTATATCTCCAAGTTATTCCTTTAAGCCCTGGGACAGCTCAGTTTGCTCTACTGAACATTCATTATTTTACTCTATGGCCAGAAACAAGATAGATGAGTTTGTCTCATCCAAAGAATTTAAACAAAAATTATACTATGTATTAGGGATTGACTGATGTAGGCTTCGGAAGTCCGACACCAATGTTGACATTTCTGTGCTGTTGAAGAAGAAATGGAAAAGTACCTATACTAAGCAACATTCCTATATACTCACTTAATATGTAACCTTTGACCCATATTTAACCCTGTGGGAATGCCCAAATCTCATAGAAACACTGACAAAATAACTTATTGTCCTCTAGAAGAAGGTGGTCACCTCTTATTATGCATCTCTTTGAAGTGCTAGAACTATAATATCATTGGTTGTTCAGTCTTGTTCATATGACCTTTTTGACCAATTGTTATATTCTATCTGTATTAACATAATCATGAATATTCAACACTATAAAACTCTGTGTAATCATCCAGATTTTGAGTTCCTTGGCTCCCAACATGCAAATTGAATTTCTCCCACAGTACTGAAGCTGCCAACAGTCGATGTTTTGTGCAGATATTCAGTAGCTTTAAATTTGACCAGAATGATGTTCTTCTTGGCTGGTGGAAAAGCTGCTGAAAAAAGCTGAAAGCTGTTCAAATCAAGCCTGTGCAAGCATTCATAACCCACCAACACACACACACACACACACACACACACACACACACACTCCTCATCACACGTCTCAGTTGCTATATGTCACTTACACTCTTACATCTCAAGGTTATCTCAATTCAAAGAGGTTGAGGTTAGACGGATGCTTTCAACTTGACAGACTGTTGGTAAGTGGATGATCTGGAGGTTAAGGTGCATTAGCGGGGCGGACCCAGGGGGGGCGAAGGACAGGACAGAGGCACCCTGTGATTGGTTACCCTCCGCCCCAACACACACACACACACACACACACACACACACACACATACCTTCAAGCTCAGTTTCCTGACGTGTTGGCAGTGCCGCTGTAAAAATATAAACCTCCCCTTGACAAACCTCCCCCTAGGCTGCTAAACAGCCTTTAGCCCATCATGTGACACTGAAACTCTCTGTACACAGGTAGAGGTGTGGTCCTTGAAAACCAGAGGGATCAAGGACCGGGAGCAGCAACAGTGTCAGGAGCGTCCCTCATCAAATTAACAAAATAACAACAGATGGAAAAGCAAAACACCTATTTACATGCAAGTCTGCATACACCGAAGCATTGAGTAAACACTAATTAAATCAATCACAACTGATCCTGTTGATTGAATCAATGGCTGAGCGGTGGTAGAGAATAATTAGATCAGTTTCCTGGGTGGCATTATCTTTCCTTGGAGACGCTGTGAACAGCAAAGTGGCTTACGCTGCTTCTTTCTTTTCCTTTTTTAAACTTCTGTTCATGAATTATTTCAGTGGCTTGGACCAAAGGGGCAGAGGCAAAATTCTAAAAAAAGTGCCATATTCCTAAAAACAAAACAAAAAACATGTGAGATCTGGGGAAAAGCCACCATGTGCTCTCGCTGGAGGAGACGTTATGAAACCTGCTTTTAAAACATTAATTCAACAAAGAGCTAAATGCTAACTTAGATTAAATAAATATGATTTATCATACATGCATAAAGCATGAGGACAGTCCAGTGCAATAATTTAACATAAAAAAACATTTAAAAAATTACTTGTTGATTATCAACAAATAATTTATACATCATTTGTAAAAAAAAATAATGTAAATCTGTCTAATTATACACATATTAACATATAAATGATGCACTAGCAACTATGCTGCACTTAATTAGATCTAAAATTGTAACTAATGTCATTACTAATGATATACTTACAAATATTTACAGTTATAGTTTTTTTTAAGTAATAATTCGCAACTTTTTAAAATAAATAAATACCTGTTTTGCTACTTTCAATTCATACCCGATTCATATGATACAATAGTGATTCAACCTATAACCAGTTCATGAAAGCTTTTCCATTTGCTGTTCTAAACACCCGGTGTCTGGTAGCTCTTTCCCGGGAAAAATCCTCTGGCACACAGGAAGTGATGCGTATTACAATACCGGCAGCAGCAACAGCAGTTTGTTTGCAATAAACAGAAGAAGAACTGGGTAGTTAGCATGAGCAGCGATACCCACCATGGCTGAACAGACAAAGAAAAGAGCGCCACCTACAGAAACTCAAACTACATCAACAGAAAATCCAAGGAAAAAGAAAAAGATTAATCGCTCAAAGGAAGGCAAGCATGATGAAAAAGGAAGCGACCGTCTCTGAGGCAAAACTACAGTGAGCATCATCACTGCCTTTGTAAAAACACTCCAAGATGAGAAGGAACTGAGGAGAGAGAAACATGTTGCTCTTTTTCTTTTGGACTGGCAGGTTTCGCTATCGTTTATCGCTCATCACCAAAGGTGTCGCCAAAATCAAGAGAAACAAAAATCTTGCCGATTATCAATTTAATTCATAATGTTTTTCATACTCTCTTTATTGTCGTCAATAAAAAAAAAATGTTTCCATACCATTCATGTTTTTTTCACACTTATTCACTTTTTTTTTTTTACAATTGTGGATAGAATGATGCAGTCTTAAGTATTGTGAAGGAAAAAAACTAAATAAATAATAAAAGGAAGAGAGGATGGGGTGGGTATGGATATACATGCTCATATACTATATGTACATATACATATACACACACACATACACAAGTATCTACATACACACACACATACATACATACATACATACATATACACAAATATACTGTATATACACATATGTGAAAAAGAAAACAATTAAGTCATCATTAACTCTCAGTTTGGTAGAGGTAGAGGACTGTATGTGAAAATATATACTGCTGGCAGTGGGGCACTTGGGTACTATCAGTAAAACAGTCTGGGGCAACTGTCCCCTTGCTGCCCCTTTATGCTCCACTGAATTACACACGTGGCAATAAAAATGGATTCAAGCTGAACTCCCTCATGCACCCAAGCAGCTCTTGTGTCTTATAGCCGATGTAGTAATCCTCCATTTCTTTTTTCTGCTTTAATTGTGTTGGTGCTCGGAGACGTGCGGAAAGTAGATCATGTCAGGCTGGATTAGCACGATTCATTTGAATTTTTGATTCAGCTAATTAAATGCTACAGCTTCCTTTATTTCTCATAAACTGCTGATAGATAATGGGGTGGGAAGGAACAGCCGCTATCATCATTTCACCTGGGAACCCGTGAAGATGAGGGAGGGATGGAGGGAGGAGGCGATGGGAAGCTGGCTGAGGAGAGGGAAGAGGGAAGAGGAGACGACATCTTGGAGAAAACATACTCTGCATTAGAGCTGAACAATTAATCGAAATCCTGCACACTGACATCTATTTCACTTTTCACTTAAACCACTTTTCTTGAAACATTTTTGAAAGTTCTAAAAAATTGATGACAAGAAAAAACGTGATGATATGAATCGCAGTTTAAATCGCAGTATTCTGTCAAATAATCGCAATTCGATTTTTTTGTCAGTATCATTCAGCCTATTACGATTCCAGTGTAGTGCTCAAGAAAAAACATATCTATTTCAAATTCAAACAGAAGCATGAAAACATATGCCACACCACTTCCCTCTCTTCTCTGTTTTGATGTGGCATTTATTAGGACTTCTGATGTGGCCACAGTTTGGAAAAGATTAAGGATGTGGACTGATTTCTGAGAGGGGAAAGTGTGTGTAGGCAGCTGGAAACCTGCCCAGTCCAAGCTGGCACAAAGTCTGAAGACGGGGATTTCCAACCTCTTTAAATCAGGTGATGTTGAGGTTGGAAAATTCCACGTCATTTGAAAAACAAGCAAAACTTTGTGTTCAGCGCAGACTGCCAAAACAGATGTTTCATTGGCCAAGAGGATAGAAATCAGACTGTTTTTGTGAGCTCTCCTCAGAGGATACAATTTGTTTTTCTTTTCCAAATCGCAAGCAGATGATATTTTAGTTTGATTAGGACTCCACTTTCATGTCAGTGGAACCCTATCTTCCATTTGCAAAGTGACAATTACCTACAGTCTTTACAAACCCGACTTCCAGAACCAGTGTTTTTTCTTTTTTTCTGTCTTTTTTCGCTCACTGACATCTCAGCTGTGTTTAACACTTTAACCACAGCTGTGTGCCGCGGTAATGAATGTGAGTCTAATCAGTTCACATTACACCGGTATAAATTGGGCTAAAGGGATGCTTTGGAGTTTTAATATTTTAACAAACCGCCGCACATGTCGCAGCCCAACTTACGGCCTCCTGTGATGATAATGTGGCTTGATGGTTTTCCCTCTGCACAGAAAATGTTCCAGCGAGTGTTCATTTTCCAGCGACAATTACTTTGAGCTGACAAGTGTTGATTGGAGAGTTGTTCATCCACTCATAGAGCTGATATTGCAGAAAGTGTTGAATTAACTCTGATGCGTGTGGACTTATGTAAACACTGGTGTAAAAAAGGGGACGACTAAAAGATGTACGGAGAAATATTCTAACAGCTTCTGCACCAGAATGTCCATAAAATCGTTAGGAGCCAAGGAATTTATTGACCATTCACTCTGTATTAGGTGGATAGGATGGTTTTTGGAATATTTGGGATGATTTATAAAACATAATGCATCCGTCTTCTCAAGGTAAAAGGTATGTGCATTTCAATTCATGGAGTGAATCTGTGGAATGGTTTAGATGTAGAAATCAAACAAAGTACAAATATAAATCAGTTAAAGAAAAGTACAGAAAGTACAGAAAATAATTTTTCAGATGTACAAAATATGAGATGTACAAAATAATATGTATTAATATATATACTATATATATGGATATATTGATGATTTGATTATTTAATTAGAGAAAGGCTGTATAGGACATAGGATAAGTTTTTACTTCTTCCTACTCCTTTTTGAACATGTAATATTGACTACTGTTTTTTTTTTTTTTGTCAAAAATGTACCGGATGTTTTCAGTTTTGTTCTTTCTTTTTTTGCCTATTTGATGGATTTTCTTGTTTTGTTTCCTTTTTTTTGGTTACATGTTCGAAATAAATACACATAAAATGAAAATAAAAAGTTTACGTTATGTTTACACAATCATCAATCACACTGATGTTTAACGGGACACAAACCAACAACACAGCTACCAGTCATCACCAAACAGAAAAGCTGCTTCCAGGTGCAACTGATAACCAGCTTTGTCCCTCCTACCAGCTCAGGCACTGGAGGGTGGATCTGTCTATCAAGCTTGTGATTTCTAACAACTGGTGTTGATTTCTAAATCTCAGAGTTAAACTATTCCTGATGAATTTGCTGTTGCAGACAGGGATCAAGATATTTTCTGAGCAGTTGAATAGTTCTATCAGATCTCATACAGAGGAACATCCAGGTGCCTCAGCTCATATAATGTCACATGTTCAAGTCCACAACATGATCTTTGTTTGTTGTGACCTCTGTCACACTCCCCCTCTCTTCCATCTCACCTCACCTCTTGATTATATGGTGTCTTGCAACTGCAATCAAAATACTTTGAATATGCTGGGATAATAGATATTGACATTTAAAGCTGCACTAGGCAAATTTGCACGTTGGCAGCTCCAAATGTCAGCGAGAGACAATTGTTTGAACTTCAACACCGAGAAATGATGAAACTACACACAACATGCTCATGTTTACCAACCAAGGATAAGGATACAAAAGGGTCGAGAGAGACAAAAAGATCTAATGTTGGTGAGTCCAGCTTCCTCAGGATGGAACGCTGCTCACTGCTGTTTAGGAGACAGTTTGGATTTCATGCTTAAGTTTTGATTTGTCACTTTCTGTCCCACCAGTGACTCAACACATAGAGCTTCATTTGGGCAAGTAGGGGGCGAATCTAGAGTGTAGGAATGGGTGTTGTATTTTAACATAAAATATCTCGCCTAGTGCAGCTTTAAACATCTCACTGCAAATGTTGTATCCCCTGTGATGATAGTATCACCTCTGCTGTCCTGACTCATAGGCAGGGATCAAGGTAACTCCAAAGCAGATGTACTATCTTAGAAACTGCTCTGAAAATAACATTAAAATCACTTCCTTGATCCCCAAAACAAACACAGCAAACTTGTTTTCTGACCGTGAGCCAGATTAATATCTTACAAGGTGGAGGAGTCACCTTCTCTGGCCTATTTTTTCGACGACAGAGGGACGTTTAGATCAGTTTAGAGGTTGTGATCGGGAATCACGCCTCCCTGCTGAGGATTCAGAAAGAAGGACAGTGTCTATTAATGGCCAACCCAGATGTCTGGAAACGGAGCAAAACAACCTAAATCTGTAGCAGCAGACGTCCGGGGGGTGACACAGTCTAGACAGCGTCTCAACTATTGCACTAAAGCAGATCTCAAGCATTACACTCCCTTTAGTTACTGTCCTTCACAAACCTGTCATCTGCACATTTCCATTTTTACATGATTGACAGCTGACTGAAAAATATCATGACCTCGGGACCAATCAGACCTTTGATAACGTATTGTGCAAAGTTAAAAATACACAAGCCCAATCAACGTTTATGATTGCGGCAATGCAGTTGCGCAAATTAGACGGTGATTGAATGTGATACTTCATTGATCCCCACAGGGAAATTCTCTTTTTGTTTTCCCCCATGCAGCGAGGTCAGAGGGAGAGGTCAGTGCAGCCGGACCGGTGGGACTCAAGGACATTTCAGCAGGGTGTTTCCTCCCCTGGGGGCCTGAAGACGGGTCCAGCTGAAGGACAGTTGCTCTTTCTAACCTCTACTCACCCAATCAGGCACTATACAAGCATTCTGTGTGTGACAAGTATGGAAGAAACTGGGCTGCAGAGTTTTTGTGCTTATAATCAAAGTAATATTCACTTTGAGAGTGCTGAAGCACTAAAATGGAGGACGATATAATTTAAATGACACCTCCTGAGTGATTTACACAACCAGAAAGCAGTAATTGCACCTTGGATTGAGTGTGCTATTCAAGCATGTATTAACTTCTCATGTGTCAAATTACTGTTACCTGCTGCAGCCTGCACATTACATTTGCACTTTTCCCCGTCCCCTTATTCACTTAAATGTGTTGAATGCCTTACTCTCTGATAGAAGGTAATTCATTTCAAATTAGAGAATCTGTTATTGCTCCATGAATCCGTTGCTGATGTTTTTTATCCTCTTTAGTTTGCTCTCTTATGGGGTTTTTTTGTGACTGAAAGTGTGAATCAAAGTATAAAATTTTGTATCTAATACTATAATCCATAACCAAGCCTTATCTGTTTTATTTCAATGTGTTTGACTCACGAGATCCTTAGGTACAACACAGAGAAGGGAGATTTGTATTCTTGTTTCTTGCATTTCTTTTGGTATATCACTTTTTTTTCCGAATGCAGAAACGGCCCAAGTCTTTTCATACTTAATTAAATTTAAGAAAAATGGGAAATGCAACATGTCCACACACATATTTGAGTACTGCTGTCCATTTTTTAGTACGAGGTTTCTGGCTGTTCCACTTTAGATGCATAAAAGCTGATGCCAGAAACAGTATTTCACTGCAGCAAAGTGCTGTGCTTGCGATGTGCGCAGCTTGATAAACGCCTATATTATCAATGGGAGTACCAATCACTAGATGGGTGTCAACTTGAGGTCACCGCCAGTCATTTGACCTTTGAACTCAATTCTGCCCCGTGGAATTCTCTGGAGAGTCGACTGGGCATGTTAAACCATGTGTATGTTTCTCCTGTCAATGAATTACTAGACAATTCCCCATTCCCTCACGACTCACTGCACCAGTGGATTTTAACTGAACTGTACATTACTCAGACTGTCCAGTTCTCCAGAGACGTTGAGCTGTGTCAGCAGGGACGATCAGAGGGTTTCAAGTTGCCGTGGCGATTGAATGAGGCTATTCGAAAAGCACTAGAAAGTACTTTTATAAATCCTTTTTTCGTTATTTGAATCGTATTATTCAACATAAATCGGTAAAGAAGTAGTGGTGTCATTTAGCGTTAAAGTCCATTTACCACTGTTTACATTTCCCCCCGTCATTTTGCAACGCATGCCCTTTGTAATTAGATTTTTTTGCTGTACTAATTTTTTCATCATTTTCAAAATAGGCTACAAACTTTACGGTGTCAAACCTAGCTTGAAATGAGCTGCTGTCCCGGCTAACAAAGATGTCGTAAAGGAGAATTGGATGTGAGAATAAAGTTTGTAAGGCCACATGTCTTTGATGGAATATTTGAAGAGTTTCGTTCCAAAATGAGATATCCACAATTTTAAAAAAAATGACACCCAATCTCCCATATTGACTGCTGGCATTAAAGTTAAACACATTATCGGTTAGTATTGTCGATAAGTTAGGAGTCATCTGAAGACATTTGCTCATAATATAGTTCATTTTTTGAAGACAGAATCCTTTATGTTTTTCAAATGTTGCCTGATGACCTGAAATTCATGAAACTTTCATTTCTTGCTGTGGGTGTCAGGTGATTGACATTAAGCAGAGCGTAACATAATGCTCACATTGATATGAAAACACTCACTGGGGAACGATGGAATAGCAATAAAACAGAAATTTGACAAAACCAAACCATGCTCATATTTTCTAAGCTCATTAAAAGTAAGTAGATATAGATGGTTAGTGGTCAGTGTTACTTGAGTCATTCAAGATTGCATTGTCTTTTGGATGAATATATTTTTAGGGATGCTATACACATTTTTAGGGTTGCTGATGTCAGCAAAAACTGCCCACCAGTGACCTTTACTAGGTGACCCTGATGACAGACTGCTAATCAAGTTGGACTGGCCTTGCCTCCCTGTAACCCTCGGACAGAGACACGCTCCATTCCCCAGCTCACCAAGCGTGAAATGATTATCGGTTTCCAAACTGTGAGATCTGGCATTATGCTGCTCAGCCTCTAAGCTGGCAAGGCAGTTTGGTTATTGGCATAAATCAGGTGTGGGGAGAGGAGTGGAGGGGGACTATTATCCAGATGCTATCTATTTTTAGACAGGGAGGGAGATAGAAGGGCAAGAGATAGGGATGGAGGCTCAGTTCAACAGAAAAAGTGTGAGAGAGAGAGAGAGAGACAGAGAGAGAGAGAGAGGAAGGAGGAGGAACAGAAGGAGAGAGAGAGAGAGAAACAGGAGAGAGAGACATGTAGGGGGTTTGAGGGCTTAATGACTGTTTGCACAGCTCATTGACCAGGAAGAGCAACCTCGGCAACCTTGGCGCAGCCCAGGAAAAGCCATCTATATATCTGGCACTTTACAAGCTGCATTAGCCACCTTATCCAGCTCTACTACCTGCCTGCCACCGGCACGCATCGTCAGTCCCGGCCACCCGCATCATCAGACCGAGACGGTGGTGCACCGACGCCCCCGTCCACATGGCTGTAATGCTTAGCGGCAGCTGCCAACCGTTAAAAAGGCTGCCTTTATTAGAAAACAAGGACACAAGCTATAACAATCTCATAGCACAGTCATATCACATTCCAAATCCATAATGTACATGTTGTGATGCTTTATAATGCATATCAGTTTGGACATATATCATAATCATCATAAGGATATATGTTATGATATGTATGAAATACACTTAAAATGCACAGTGGGTTAGTGTGCGGCACAGATTAGCTAGTTACAGAAAGGTTTGTTTGTTTTTACCTAAGTGAGTTGTTAAAGGAAAAATCCATTCTACAACACTTTTAAAAACAGTAGCGATGTACCTTGTATTTCTGGGCCTATATTGTTGTTTGGTGTGTATTTTTCTTATTCCCTAACTGGCCAAGCATATCCGATGTGACACCACATCGAGATATTTCCAGCCCAGCAACAATGGAGTTTGATAGCAAAAAATCTTTCAGCTCTGTAAAGCATCAACATCAGTTTTTTTTTTTGTCAGTCTCTTAAAATCAAAGAGCAAGGGCTTCTGCTTTCAAGACTCACCATTTTGCACCGACGTTCAACAATCATACAGGGAGAAATCCATCGTAAAAGAGGCAGATACAAATATTTCCACACACAGTAGCCTCAGTAGACCAGAATGCAATGCAGCCACAGCTTGCATCTTTGTGAATCTGTCGTCGGTAACGTGTGAAACACAACGCCCACTTTGACGTCTCTTTCTCTTTCTACCTACATGTACAGCACAGAAAACCCCCTTCTCTGTTGTTGAAAGTAATTCTGGGAAATGTAGGAAATCACTAACAGAAGGCGAGACAGGTTGAGGTAAAGTGGGTAAACAAAAAAGTAAATTACAACACTTCATTACAAAACAACTCCAGGAAAGGAATGCATTGAACATCACAGATGGGTGGATTTTTCCTTTAAAACATTACACAGCATCAATCTGCACACTGCAGGGACCTTCATCACGCCTTGAGCAATTTGGACATCTGCTACCGTATATCAGGAGAATTACAAAAAGTATATGAATATCACAAATCATTGATATCACGGGAATATTGTAATGACTATATATTTCTCTTTTGCCCCTATTTCCATAACACTACAGCGGCCTATCAATAGCTCATTATCCCGTTAAGTTTCCGTGTTCCAGTTTTCCTACCTCTTAAAAGTTACTTGAACCCATCGACTGCGGTGTCATTTCAGTCCAGTTCCTCACAATGAATTTGACCTTCCTGTAATGAGCTCTCCCTTCATGCAACACGGAGCTGTGCAATCAGTCAGTTCATGCTTAGCCAGGCTGTCTGGCACACCATCAGGTGCTATAACAGAGCAGGTGCTGGTGTCTCAGAGCTGTGATAGTATTCTGAACAGGGTGTTTCCTCAAGCACCCCCTCCATCCCTCTTTCTCATAGCAGCTGGACATTTCCATCCTGCTCGCCAGATCAAAATAGAAATGTTGTCGTCATAGTTTTTCTATTATTTATGTAAAGCTTGAAAGTAGTTTTTAGTGGTTTTGGGCACAGTGCACTTAAATCTGAATGCACAAAATATTAGGGAACATTTTCATGAAGTACACTCACGAGGTGAATCCAGGTAAAAGCTATTATCCAGTATTGATTCGGCTTATTAAATCTACAAATCTCACAGGAGGAGATTTAGATGAAGAGGAGCAGACGAGTTAGAGGAGGATTTTTAAGCTTTGAGACAATTGAGATGTGGATTGTGCAAAAGAGGCTGCAACTCAATATCAGTTCAGTCAGGAAACATTCTCGTCACAAGATTTTACCATTTATTGCCAAAAAAAAAAAAAGGTAATTCAGTTATGTTTGGCAGTGATGCCTCCACAGTAAGCTGCTCTCTGCTTATCCAGCAAGCATGCTGAAGATAGGGAGCGCAATGCAAAACCCCCATGGGCGTACAACACAGCAGCAACACTGTTATCCGTGTTATCGCATTAAGAGCCACCACAGGCTCAGCTGGGGAGAAATACAGCAGGTGGAGGCTGAGGAGGTGGAGGTGGAGGTAAAGCTTCACCAAGCAGCAGGTCATTTAAATAGACCGTCTTGTCATGAGAATGGATAGTGATTGGCGTGTGTAGAGGTCAGCTGATTGGCTAGCAAGGCATGACTCATGTCCCGCCTGAACTAACATGATGCTCCATGAAGATGTCCATTATATTTTTTGCATTCATTGTATGTTAAAGAGAATTGTTTTTCTAATGGAGACCTCTCTCCTCTGTACTTACGGTGACCAGACATCCTGTTTAGATTTATGAAAACTTTATATGATTTATGAATACCCTTGCACATTCTGACATATATACAATTCCCTCTTTCAGTGCTATTTCCACCTTTTATCCCCATGTTTGCCCAGGATAGCAGCAAATAAATATTTGAACAACAGTTGTGTTCATCTCTCATAGTGATTTAGTCTCAGCACCACAACATTTCAGCCATTAAGGAGTTGATGCTAATGTCTGCAAGTGGATCAGATATTAATCTCCTCCTTTTCTGCCTCTGCATCCGAAAAAGTCAATTTTGGCTCCAGTAAAACTGCGTTCACAGATATGTTTGGTGATTACCAGTGGACTTAAATCGTAATGTAGCATAAACAGGCTCTTGCCTGCCTCGATGTTGCCAGGGGCCATTTCTTAGGCCTCCTCCCGCACCACCTGTTCTGCCATAAATAAAACATGCAGCCATGTCAGTCTCAGCTATTTTCTATAACTTGGTTTCCACTGAAAAATACTGAACCCAACCCGAAACTATCAGCCATCTCAAAGCTACATCAAATGGAGCTGTGGTGGAGCTATTTTTATGGAGCTTAAAATTAAACTAACAGATGCAAATTGGCTTGTAGTAACTTAATTCTGACCTTGATTATTATTTTTTAATTGGTCAGGAGCTATAGAATTGACAAAGCTAAAATATCATGTTGGTTACCTATTGGTTTCTTTCAGCTTGTAGACAAAGGACAATAGCTCTTTGTCTCTGTGATAAAGGCAAATATTTCATCTTGTGCAGTGTGTGTCCAGAGGAAATAGGCTGCATCATGACTCAAGGTGCAGCAGAAGTTAAAAAATAGCAGTTTTCAACTTCTGTTAAGTTTATATGCTACATCTATTCATTTCCCACTCCAATACAGGTATTTTAGTGACTGATGAGCCACTTAGCGTGTAGTTTTAATATTGGCTTGGCTATAAACAGGTTGGAGTGGGTTAGGTTTAGTGTGTGTGAGTGTGTGTGTGTGTGCATGTGTGTGTGTGTGTGTGTGTGTGGGGGGGGGGTTGGGGGGGTGGGGGGGGGGGGTGACATAAACAGAATCAGGACTGTGTATAGGCAACACAACCAGCACTCTTAATGTGTTATCAGTTTGGGGAATCCCTTTGCGGTGGGCCTTTCTGATATCGTAGTACTGTCTGATATTATTTGGCTTTTGAAATGCTTAATTTGCTCCATTATAATTTCAGACACACTCTAAGACCCAGCGCAAGAGTTGTGAGTCCTCATTAGCGGCAATAATATCCAGCTGGCCCCTCTCAATGCCTACCAATGAGCCGGAGGCCTATTGACAAGGAAGAAGGTGCTGCTGCTTTTGACTCGGTGCCAGACAGAACCAACAGAAAGGGAGGGGTAAGGATGCTGAATCTGGGAAAGAAAGAGGGGTCATTCAGAGGCCCGATTGCAGCAGGAGAATAAAAATGAAGCAATCTGCCCGATACTTGACTTCCAGGAGGAAACTGTTCTCTCCCGTGAGTCTCTGTCCAGGATTTTATCTTCTGGTGTTTGAGGCTGGTTTAGACACTCACACAGTCTCAAATCATCAATCACCACCCCACCTTCTTCTTAGAGTGGCTCTATTCTGGAAAAGGAGGCTTTTCATGTCCTAGTGATTATTGTGATGCTCTCTCTCTACACATGGTGTGATGTTTGGGTGATCAGAGCCCCATTTTGTACCACTGGATAACAGCGTGTGTGACTAGGTAGAGCCTAAATATACGTATGTATGTGTGTTGGATAGATTGACTAGATTATGTCACTGAGGAAGATGTGATGGAAACGTTGGACACGTTAGACTTTGTACAGCGCTTGAGCACTCTGTACTTTTGAAGAGCATCATGGATCATTGAAATATATATATTTTTCCAATGCTTCAGTGAAAAGGATCTTTATTCCTATTGGTGAGCTGTGTGCGGATTCTTGGCATGATGCTTTGAATTTCTGCTTGGAATTTACGCACCTGTGGTCAAGTATTGATGGACTCATATTTGTGCACAACAGTCTATTCTCTATTAATTGAGCAACTCATGAAAAACATTTGCTTTTGGGTGGGTGCTTTTATCCAAAGTGCCGTCCAGCACCAGGAGTACCAGTATACGTTTTTAGTGGGAATCAAACCCCTAACCTTGACAGTGTTAGTGCCTTGCTCTGCCTACTGAGCTGTTGACTCATCCCTCATGAATATGCACGGCATCATGGTTGTGTGCGCGTTTGTGCTGATGAAGGCGTTTACAGTAGAGCCTGCTGTGACGTCAAGGTTGCGCTGGCCGGACGTACAGACGCATAGAGTGAATCTATTATCTAATTAGTGCAAGTGGCTTCTTTGGCAAATTCACCCAGCATGAGAGAATGTGAGAGACGAGCGTGAGGATTCATGCATAAGAAGAGGCATGCACACACACATAAGGGAGCGCACACACACACACGCACGCGCACACACACATACATGCACCAGATACATGGACAGGTGCAGACACACAAAAACACCTGTGCACATGCAAAAAAATATACAGTTATATACACAGGTATGCAGGCATGTATGGATAGTATACACACACATACTCAGACAGACAAACACACACACACACTTAGAATTCACAGGGGTGCCCTTGCAAACTATACACACTTCTAGATGGCCACATGCTGTGTCTTGTAGTTAAACAAAAAAATCCTATCCTCAAGTATAGTTTGATATAAGAGATCCATGCATGACACTCCCTACAAGCTAATTTCTGTCAGTATGTTATTATTTCCCTTCTGTTTAGTTTTTGAATACTTGATTTACTAGTCTATTCAACTTCTTTTTTCACAGAGAATAAAATGAGATCTCCCATATGAGACCAAATAAAAACATGAACCAGATGATTGATGATGCTGTTTGTAATAGTAGCAGTCTTGCTTCTTGCTAGATTAGAACATTAAGATGTATAAGAGCAGCCTAATTTTTTGTCAAATAAAGACATTAGAATGTGCTATCCCAGTTAGTTCTACAGCAATATGTTGTATTACTATCCAAAGGTTTTCTTAGTTAAAAGTTGTTTATTTAACCATTTAACCTTCCCCTAACCTTAATCAAACTTGTTTTAGTTGCCTAACCTTAACTTTAACCTTAACCCTAACCTCAACGAAAGTTGTTTACTTGCCTGAACTTAACCGTTAGCTAACCTTTTCACGTGATGAACAGGTGAAATCAACGTATCCAATTAGTGCTATTGTCTCTTAATCCAATTCATGGTGGAGGAATGTAATGCTCACATTATTTGTATCCACAACACATTTCAGAGTTGATGCTCATTTCACAAAATATTATGAGACTGTGTTGAATTTTGGCACCCACGCTTAGCTGAGCCAGCATTAGCATGGAAAGCGAGAAACAACAATGAAAAGAAAGCAAAATAAACGACTTGATTGTTTTTTAGGGAGACGACTCAATTCAGTCAAAACTTGAAAACCTGCCCAAAACACGTTCGAAACAAAAACAGATGTGACATCATTTGTTTGTTGTCACTCTGCGTCCGCGCGTGCATTTCTTCATCGCTGTCAGTTCATATTGGTTTCTGATATGGGTTACATCCAACAACAGATAGGAGCAGTCATCCAAAAAAATGTAATATGAGCAGCACTTCAGAATTGAACATACAGCCTGCGGTGTGAAGACAGCCTTAGTAGTTATTGATTCAGTACTGATGCTATCTGTTTTTATGGAAGTTGGAATTTAATACACACACACACACACACACACACACAGGTATAAGCCTTACAATATACATGCAAGCACTCGCATACAGTATTCATGCACACACTGTAGAAACTGCAAAGAGCCTTAACTATGCTTACCACTCTATTAAACATGCAAGCTGTTACATTTTAAGCATTTAGCTGATGCTCTCCTCCACAGTGACTTACAGTGAGTCAGGAGACGTGGGGTTTAGTGTCTTGCTTCAGGACGCTTTGATGGGACGCATGGCTGTGACAGACACACCTGGCCTAACGTGGGGATCTCACTTGTGATGATTCACTTCATGAAGATTCCTAGCACAGTCTCCCTTTTAATGAGCTGAGTCAAATCATCACTCTTTCTCATCCTATTTGCCTAAACTAACATTTCCCTTCACTTCGTATTCCATAAGATGGCAATCTATGTGATGGGTTTTTGATTGCATCTATAAAAGAATGGATGTCTCCTGGGTTTTCTTGGTGTTTGAGAAAGCCTGTGTTATATTTGAGATACATACTGAATTTTTACAAATTGTTGATTAATCGACTTCTAAGCTGTTCCATCCAACTGTTAAGTGAATTTTACGCAAACTTTTGAAATGTTGCAAAATATAAAATATGAATTATGTGTTTCTATCAGTTGGGTTTAAGTAGATAAATCAGCTTCCTAAATGTAAAAAAAAAAAACACATTCACGAGAAAAATGGAAAGAATCTTTCAAGAATTGATTAGTATTGGGCAAGTCGTTGTTGTTCTTTAGTGCCACGTAATGTCAGACATATTTCATACTTTCCTCCAAAGAAGAAAACATAGAAATGCACTTTGTCATTTTCAAATGTGCCAACTAATGGCCTACAGTGGGCACCTTAGAAAATGGGAGTGACAGTGGTTATGCCTCTTCTGCACAGCAAATCTTCCAGTGTTAAGGTTTTTTCAGTGGCAATTATTTGGAGTTGACAAGTGTTGATTGGAGAGTTGTTTGTCCACTCAGAGAGCTGATATGGTCCTGTTGGCTCCGGGTTGTTCAAAGCTATCTAAAAGTGTTAAATTAACTCTGATGGGTGTACTGTGGACTTATATAAACAGTGGCATAGTGTGGATTTTTACCCTGTTACAGTTAAATTGACACACCACAACATGGTTTTGCTGTGTGGGCGCTGTGTAGCTATGTAGGTTAGGGTGGACAGATATTTTCCAGACATTTCATGATGCCCAAAGCCACTTTTAAACTGTGATTTAAACTTGTGATATAAGGAAATTGAGCCATTCATTAGGATGATCATACCAAGCCCACTTCATTATTTATTCAAGAAATGCATTTCCATTCAGCTTTTCCAATTCAATCCATCATAATTCCCTAAAATTTACTTGGATGGAAACCCAGCATTTGTACATTTGGGCTTTTTTTTATATGAATTTTATCTTTTTCACTTTGTCTCGATGCTTTTAATGTTTTATGTAAAGCACTTTGAATTGCCTTGTTGCTGAAATGTGCTATATAAATAAACTTGCCTTGCCTTGCCTTGCCTTGCATTTAACGAGGCAAGAGAGAACTTTTTGTTTTTAAGATTATAAATATAAATGTCTGTTTCTCTGTGTCTCTCTTTCACACACACACACACACAGACACACACTCATGCCCTCTGAGGATAGCCAAGAACCTCAGCAGTGCGTCCAAGTCACAATCCTATCGATTCCTGTGTCCTCTCCACTTTTCCTCGCAGGGCTCAGCGGCCGGACAGCAGTGGGTAACCCTGGAGAAGTCAATAAGCTCCAATATCTGACAGAGCAGGCGCCGCTGACGACAACAATAACAAGGCCAGATAGCATGACTGATTACGTGTGTGTATGAGAGAAGGAGAGAGAGGGAGAGTGTGTGTGTGTGTGTGTGTGTGTGTGTGTGTGTCAAAACCTGACGAGAGACCTCCAATGGGCCGGGGCAGACTAACATGCTGTGTGCGCGAGCTGATCCGAATACGTGACTAGACCAACATTAGCTCAGTCAGATGACACCCAAATGACTCCATCTCCATCATCTGCACTCCCCCCCACCCCCCCCCCCCACCCACATTTTCTTCTTTTCACTGTCTTTCTCTCCCATTTGCTCTCTAAGTGGCCGCCCGGCCGCAAAATAAATGCTCTTTCCGAGATATAAAGAGCTGCTTCATCTGCTGAAGTGACGGTGCACGTACTACAGTACACGGCGTGATGGATGCTCGGGGTGGGACATGCATTATGTATATGGTGAGATCGTGTGAGGGCCATGTGACCGGGGAGGTTTTTTGCAGTGACAGTCGCCCTGGTTGGTGAGGAGGTTCGTACCCAATGTGAGATAGAGGAAGCGTTTAATGCATTCGAGGCACGTTTCTGCTTTGAATTGGAAAATTGTGTCGCTCTCCAGCATTTAAGTACTTCGTGTTTTTTTGTTGTTGTTGTTTTCAGGCGCCGTTTCAGTCACTGGTTATATGCTGTTTGTATCATTTCACAAATAAATTCTCCTCTATTTGCTTCGCTCTCTCTCCGTCCCCCTTAATTCTCTCTCTCTCTCTCTCTCTCTCTCTCTCTCTCTCTCTCTCAGTACTTGGCCCTTACAGACAGTTTCACAGATATGGAAAGCTGCAAACCTAAGCTGGATTCAAAGCCAGAATCAACAATTTGTATAAGAATTCCTAAACAGGACCCGTTGCTCTTACTAAATAGGAGCTGGGTCATAATCAGCTGCAATTGCAGGGAGTCATTGAGCAAAAAGCCTCTTCCTGCCCCTGGATGAGTGGCTGATGATGGCTTTTCTATTGCACTTTTATCTACCTGTGATTGAGTGGAGTAGGCCATTAAGATTGGGGATTTCTCCTGATTTATTCCCAATGCCCAATGTCCTTGAAAACATCTGTCTGGGCTGCCAGCGATGGTTTGGCTCCCAGAGAAAACAGACTGCAGTATGATGAGGTCCATGGTGAATTTTGCGGCGTTGCAGCGGCCTAAAAGTAAGAAAAGTGGCGCTTGTGGCTGGAAGGTCGCCAATTTTATTCCCAATTGGGAAAATGTGGGTTGGGGAAGAGAATGAGTAACACTCTTTCCTCCTGCTATTACGACCATTAAGGTGCCCCGGAGCAAGGCAATTAACCCCCAACTGCTCCAGTGGAGCCTCTCAGTGGCCAGGGTGTGGACAGTGTGTGCAAGGTAAACTGGACCAGTGGGTTTAAGCAATCCCCAGAACAAGTAGTTAAAAGCATTTTGTTTTATTTACCACTTCCTTTTTTTTTTAATTGCAACATTTTCACCATTTTCTAGCCTCATCTTTTATGAAAGTCCACAGTGGTATTTAAAGGTTAATTGTGATACCTTGGTATAATTAAGGTAAACAAATGACACCACGGTTGAGACAATTAGTAGGCTGTATCTTATGCCAGTGGTGTTGCTAGTGTTTTTCAGAATTAAAGACCCCATGAAATGGCATCTTTACTTCCTGGATTTGATGCATTTCCTCTTGAAACAGAATGTTGGGGCGGGACATATTGCAGTGAGGGATCATTTAAAAGTCTAAAACAATGGAATATCAGTCAAGGAGAGAAAGGCAGTTTTATTTGATGGGAGGGGTGAAGGGGTGGGTTTGTTCAAAAATCTGATGGTTTTATTGGTTAGAAATGTATATTTACACCTCCTGGTGCAGCATGAGGTCACCATGAAATATACTCTGCTTTGTAGGAAGTAAAAGTAATGGGAGTTCATTTCATGGGGACTTTAAGACCACATTTCCTATAAACCCCATTACTTCCTATTACTTGCTGCTACTTGTCGCCTCCCCCTCTCCCTGGTGTCACTCAGGGTGCATTCATTTTCTCTTTCACTTTACTGAAGAGGATGCACATGTTGGAAGTGATTTTTCCATCGATCTTTCTCTCCTTCCACCATCTGCCGTTGCCAGAAACTCTGAAAGCTTCAGCTCCCTCCTCCTGTTTTGTGCCGTAAAGCAATCCAGCAGATTTCGAGTGAAGTCATGTCACACAATATAAAATACGGTATAGAGGCCGGTAGCAGCTGCCTTTCTTGTTGGTGATGGTCTTATTTGTTTCTGGTAATTATACTAATGTCTCAAAATGTATGTGGTGATGATTTATTGACCCGTAACCCTGAATAAGTGGGTAAAGAATGAATGAATGAGCCACACATGGTACCTTAAACAAAAAAGATTTGTTCTTAAAGTGCAGCACACTGGAAAGAGCTGACCCGGATGGTGAAGTGAACTTTACCTGCCCATATCGGCATCAGATGCTGACAACGCTGCAGCTGTGTGAACGAGGCCGAACAGCCACCCGCCGCGAAAGCAGTGATTTTTGGAAATCCTCCCAGCTACAGTGCCATAATCAATTACCAGGAATGTGGACGCCTGTCACCCAAAGTCAAATTGCAGCTGACACGCTGACAGCTCATCTACCAGCACCAACAACAACTTTATCACATCTCTGCTCCTCCCAATTACTCCTTTTAGTAACAGCTCCCTCATCTCTGTTAATCACAAACTAATTAGAAAGAATTGATATGCAGGACATGGTATAATTTATGCAAAAAATAAATAACACTGGTCACTGTGTTTCTGTCTTTTTGAGATGCCTCGTTTTTTCCCCAACATGTGCTGTCAAATTTTGTTATGTGTTGTTACTGTCTACTTCCACATTTTACACATCAACACGGTCAGTTACACACACACAATGCACTAACTGTAGTCACATTTATACAGCCAAAATGTTATTTTAGTAACTTTTAGCAGACTTTTAGAAGGCTTTAATAATGTGATAAATCATCATTTCTGTCAAGGCCTCGCTTTTGACAGTGTCATCTATCAATGCACATAGGTCAACCATAAAACAAGGTCTGTGTGCGTGTGCGTGCGTGCGTGCGTGTGTGTGTGTGTGTGTGTGTGTGTGGGAGTGTGTGTGTGGGAGTGTGTTAGCATCTTTGTACAGTGCATGTCTCATTTCGGTGTTTGCAGTTTCAATACTTTACCTCATATTTAACATTTTGCCGACTGCAACTGTCACTGTTAATGCAGGAGAGGTAATAGTGTTTGTGTGTGTGTGTGTGTGTGTGTGTGTGTGTGTGTGTGTGTGTGTGACTCCTAGCTGGTTATGCAGTATCCTGACAGTCATCAGGCCTGTATACCGATAGACAGGAGTGTATTGTTTATTTGGCTGCTTCAGCTGTCAAGAGAGGCATTAATAATGCATGTATGTCTGAACAAATATTTACATGTGATGTCAGAAGATTTTAAGATACGGTCATTTCCCCAGCATTCCCAAGATGGGCTCGTATCTGCACATATCACAGTTCTTGGACACGTTTGCAAGATGTTTGGCAGCCTTTGATATGTACACACATTTTCTGTGAGAGGCTTACAGATTGCAGGCAGGACCAAACAACGATTAAAATTCTGCTCAGGCTCTGCGTTAGTAGGCCGCCATGCTGTGTGGCAGAGGTGTGGTGTGTTTTGTCCCTTTGTGGGTGATGTCATAATATTTGAATCCTGTCTAAATCATTCATATCAATCATTTCATTCAGCGGATGGAAAAAAAAGCACTTACAAAGAGTATGTGCAGAGCCTGGTTTCCTGAAGTTTCAAGAAATGAGCACGATGTCTTAAAATGCAAAATATGTTCTCTGTGCATGAAAAGTGAGAGAAATAAGTTTTCCCCAAGGCAAGGCAAGGCAAGGCAAGTTTATTTATATAGCACATTTCATACGCATCGGCAATCTAAAGTGCTGTACATAAATAAAAGAAAAATAAAGACATAAAAAAGATAAAGTGCATTAAAATCACATTTAAAAAGACATTTAAAAAGACAAAAAAGTATTTAGGTGAAGGAGACACAAGTAGAAACAGGCAGTAGTTTGATGTTGAGCTTGGAAACTAAGGGTGTGGAGGTCGGGGTGGAGGATGAGTGGAGGCCTGCAACTCAATGACACAGGTTCAATTCCCAGCTCATACCAGGTTTGTGAATCAAAGTTGTTTTAGTTGCACTGCGAAACACTAATCCTTTATAATAACCTTACATTTACATTAATTTACATTAATCCACCCCTTAATTCATGCAAAATTTCCTTAAAATTAGTAAAGGGAGTTATTAATGGAGGAGACCCCAATGAAGCCCTCTTAAAAATCCCTTTAATTTTTGACTGCTTACTTTCTAATATAATGAAAAATTCAGGGAGACAGGAATTTTCTATTAATAACTCATTAATAACCCTGTAAACAACAGGGGTTTAGTTTTGTAGTGTTTTCAGACAAGTGAAAATGGCATGTCCAGTTCCTGCTACAGTCACATAAATCAATTTTGATTTTGATTTTGGAACGTAATCTTCAGATGATTTGTAATCTGCAAGTTTGTGCTCATTTCACAAAATGTAATGACACTGTGTTGCTGTGAATCGCAGGCTACAGGACCTCTTCTGCAGGGGCGTGTCTAGGGGGTGAAATCTGACTGGCCACCCCCAAATCCTTAGTTATGATTGGCTGATGGACATGTTAGAGGTGGGACTATCAAGCCAGCGCATTGTTTTGTTGTTGTTGTTGATTTTTGTTCAAAACTATGCTCCTGTGTTCCAAGAAACATGCCTTCAAGTAACGGGAAACAAAGAGAAAACCGACTGACCAAACTGACTGGACTGTCAAAGATGCTGTGTGTTTTAGATTTTATTCAGCTTCAAGATGATGCTTAAAGATGATTTTTGAAAGAAAGCTGAATTTAGAGACAGTGTCAGAATAAACGTTGTGCTTGAGCTGTTCACACTCTTCACTTCAGTGTGTGTTTCCTATTCCAGACTGTGGAGCATCTTGCTGCTGGCCCAGGTTCCCCCGAGGCCTGAGGCTGCTCACATTATCAACAGCACATCCCAAGAAAATGTTGTTCCAGTGTCTAATTACATTTAGAATTAATGTCATCTACGCGTATAGAAATATCTGACAAATCTCAACATATTTTCAAGCATTTCACTAAATATATTCTCAAATATACAGTATGTGAAATGTATTTTTTGCAACTTGGGATAGCTCTGATGTCACTGAACTGCATCTGATCCCAACAATCACAAGCAAACCTGAAAACTGCATCTTGACTTCTTATGAGTACTGATTTGACAGTTTGAAATATTTATTATTCTCAGGCAGGCTGCAGGCAAAACTCTCCTGGAAACAAATCACTTAAATTCCAAACTATAATCTCCAATTAGACTGTTCCATGTAATGTGAGAATTCATAAATAGATTCAATTAACTGTACAAAGGACTAACAAGTGCTGAGATGAGCATCCATAACACTTCAATCATCTGCATTTATTTAAGCATCTACATAGTAACAAACATAAGGGACATATTGGCTACATCAGTGATTCTCAACCTTTTTCATATCACCCCTATTTTAGTATACATTAGGGCCACGGACCCCCATTTGATTATATTTTCTCTAGCGGACCCAAATCTGACAACTCTTTTATTATTAGATATGATTTTGTCCAGAATTCCTTGACTGTCTGTATTATAGGCAGGGAGTTAACAGTCAATCTATGACCAAAACAGTCATTCTTCTACATTCTCTAATTGTGTTCACTTCTTGTAAATGAAATAATGGTGAAGTTTAACAATTCATCAGTTTGCTGAGGACCCCCTGGAACCCCCTCATGGACCCCTGGTGGTCCCCGGACCCCACGTTGAAAACCACTGACTTAATTCACTGGAGAGCTTTCACATCTCCAGATAGCCAGGAACGCTGCCGTCCATATAGGTAGACTACAAACACACAGGGCAAACACAATCTCCAACAGTTGAATCCAAAAAGTGATTAAAACATGTCCTTTCAACACCCACTCAGCAGTGGGACCTGCCTTCATCCTTCCTAAATGCCACGCACAGTGCCACCCTGCACTGAGTCTGTGCCCCACCTCGGCCACCCCAGTCAAAATGGCCTGGACACGCCACTGCTCTTTTGGCTAAAATTTAGCAACAGACGGCTGTGTGTGTGTGTGTGTGTGTGTGTGCGTGCGTGTGTGTGATGTCATAGAGGCTGGCGGCTTGCAGCTAGAAAGCCTGAGTGCAGTTTCTTTAAACTCACAGGCACGTCTTTTAAGATCTAAACACGCACAGACCGTTGTAACTACCAGCGTTACTGTAGTGGATGCACAGCGTTATGATGTCTTGGAGACTTGTGTGTGTGTGTGTGTGTGTGTGTGTGTGTGGTCCCGTGTGTGTATGCATGTGTGCACATTTTCATCTGCATGCTCGCATGTACGCCTCTGCCTACCCATCTGACTCTCTCTCTCTCTCTCTGTGAGTCTGTGTGTGAGTGTGTTTGTGTTTTGTCTGGGGTGTGTGTGTGTGTGTGTGTGTGTGTGTGTGTGTGTGTGTTCCTAACAGCGGTGGAGGTGTGAAGCCTTTGAATGATCCTTCACCTGGACAGTTCCCTCCACCATCTGGATCCCACTCAGAATGCTGACACCGGTCTTTACTTTACCAGCATCTGCCCAGAATGTGTGTGTGCGGGTGTGTGTGTGTGTGTGTGCATGTGTGTGTGTGTGTGTGTGTGTCTGTGTGCTCGTGTCTACACGTGTATGCTGTTCAGGAGGCCTTCGAAAGAACAGAACATTGCTTTTCAGGTCGTGATCAACGAGTAGAGCCATAATAGTCCCTCTCTCGTTATTACTGATTTTCCTCTCTGCTGCAGATCTGTTTCCTCTCTCTCTCTCTCTCTCTCTCTCTCTCTCTCTCTCTCTCTCTCAGTCGGCCTCTCCTTCTTTCTTTTCCTTCCTCCCTCCTCTTCTCTCTCTCCTCACTTCTTCTTCTCTCTCCTCTTTGCCAATTATATTAATAGGGACAAAAAGCTAGCTCTGTCTCCCCTCCTACTCAATCTTTCATGACTCTCTCCAGGCTGCTCCCTTACAACTGTTAGTGCTAGAAAGCCCATATATCAAAGCGGGAGGATGAAAACCTTGTATCTCTAAAGAGTCTTGTTTGCTTTTCAAGAATAATAGCCTTGTTTTCTTATTGAGAAACAGGTTTGATGTTATACAACGGGTCATGGAACTTAAGAAAACAACTGCTTAAGGGCCTCGCCAACTTTCAAATGGAGTGAAGAATAAAATAAAATCACATAAATTGGGGGCAAGAGATTTTCACAGGAGGTCATTTAAAAAAGCTGTTGATTCACCGAACATTTGCGGAGGGAATGAATGAATTTCTTACTGAGACGGCCTTGTTCTTTTCAACTATTTTACAGCACAGTGTAGCGGTCAAAACGTAATTGCATACAGTCACACACCTGAATACACACACTGTAACAGCCAGAGTTTATGAAGAGTTTCATTCCAATAGTGAGATTTCCATCATTTGAAATCAAAAACAAATGAGGGTACTTTTGTAATTAATAGTACACAGCAAAATCGTTAGTTTTAATTTAACGCTGAGAGTTTAATTTGTTGTGTTTGTACAAGTCCACAACCCATCAGAGATAACTTAGCATTTTGATAGTTTTGAACACCAGACTCACAGCCTTATCAGCTCTCTGATTGGACAAACAACATTCCAATCAACGCTTTTCAACTCCAAATAATTGTCACTGAAAAATCAAGTCTTATCAACACTGGAAACTGCTGTGTAGGTATTTTAAGTCCTTGCTTGAGAAACTGATAATATATAAGATCATGACTTTTTTTTCTAATATTACACAGGATCTGATGTAGCTATCATTTGTGTCATTTGTGGTGAGTGTCAATATAAAATACTAGCTTGGACGTTATGATAGTAAAGAGCGGCAGGTGACAGCATGTATGTCATCGCTGTTATCAAGTGAGATACTGTATATAGTGTTTTGGAAATTAACTCTTCATACACTACATATAATATTTTCAGGTTTGGGGAGTAATGAGTTACATGCTGTAGTATTGCCCTTATCGGATTGCAAAATAGGAACTGTAATCTGTTACAATTACTGCAGAAAACACAGTAATGAGATTACAGATAACTCTTTTGAAAAAGTAGTTTTGATGTCTTTTGAAGTGCTTTTTTTCAATAAGATTATTTTGCACATCTTGCTATAATGTTGGATTGTACTGATGTGTAAAGTCTAAATTGTTTGCTTTAATTATATGGATTTTGGGGGGAAAAGTAACCCAAACATAACTGAAGCCATCTAATTTTAAGCAGGTAATCAATATTTTACAAAAGATTCTGAAAGTAACATTCCCAGTCCAGTATCTTATGCATTCATTAGTAGTCAGTGCAAGCACACACACGCATACACACACCCAAACAACAACACACACACACACACACACACACACACACACACACACAGTCCATCTGATCACTAAAGTAGCTGGTGAATGTGAAGAAACATGTAAATACATCAGAAAATGTTTGAATAGTGGACAGAGGAATTTAAAATATCGTGCTTTATATCATGAATAGAATAGAAAAGACTGGGGAAAAAGCTCATTTGATGGAATTTGATGAGTCTTCATGCAGCATTTCTGAGCAGCCAAGCTGGATCCAAATGAAAGACGTGTGTTAATCAAAGCTTGTATCATGCTTGAATCAATCCAGACTCTAATGCAACGGCCGGGTGTGGGAGACGCTGCAGTTCTGGACATATTAGAAGTTGGCTTTTATCTGCATGGGACTTTTGCTGATAAAAGCTAGTTAGTGTGTGTGTGTGGGTGTGTGTGTGTGTGTGTGTGTGCCTGCACTATTGACCCAGTTAAAGTTTTCACCCAGCCAGCAGAGTTGAAGTGTTGAGAGACGGGGAAGTGCAGGAGCGCTGAGTGCCAATCGTTTCTCAACTGAACGCAGACAGGAAGGATAATTAGAAGGTGTTGCGATGTTGTGTCCAACACTAAAACTGCTGCCGCCAACAGGAAGAGCAACACAAGATAATGGAAAACCACTGCCAGCATTCTATTCTATTCTACATCATGTGCAAATAATATAATTTTTTTAAAGCATTATGCGACAAATAAACATATTTGAAGCATCTTAGTGAGGCCAAAATTATAATTTCATTATTTCTTTTGCAAAATGATGAAGAAAGCATGCCTTTATGACGGTTTTAGGATTGCTTTGGCCTAATTTTCACAATAGATTTTCAATGTGCACATTGTTAGTACAAAGAGCCAAATTGACCAAAATCTTAAGAAGCAAAATGTTGTGCTTACATACAAACTTTTAAACAGAATTCAACAAGGAACACTGCTATTGTTTTCCGATGCAAGGATAAACATTTTGCTATCTCATCTGACACAGTTGTTTTTACTTTGCATGCTATATGTGATTTTGAGCCCAAAATTAGGAGTATAAAATCGTGCATTAAGAGATTTGCACTTTGAAACTCTTGTGAAAATTGCATTGGAATCAATATATGCCCCAATCATGGAAGAGTCATGGAAGAGTCTAGGTTCCAATACATCTAAGGGTTAAAGAACCTTATTTTCATGTAGTTTAAATTAGCCTGACATTAATTTCTATCATAAAAATTTACGATAATAGTAATAACCAACAGGACGTTCTTTACTGTGATTATGGGTGTGACGGTTACTTGCAGCATCTACATAAGTACTTGGCTGTGCCTCATACCGATAATCACAGTAAAGAACGTCCTCAAGGGCATGATGGCTTTTCTGCAAGAATCATCAATGCATGAAGGTTTCCTTCACAGTAATATAAATACAGAAGTATAGAATTAGAAGTATAGAACAAGAAAGTTAACAAACTCCCTAGTAGCAACCAATAGAGCACAGCTAGGGAATTCTCAGCACAGTCTGATCACATCTTTGACCAATCAGATTGCTTGCTTGTATGAATCAGTTCATACTATTACTATTTCACATATAAAAAGTGCAGCTCTCATTCAGGTGCATAAAAATATCTTTTATTGGATTATAGTTGTAGTCATTTTTTTTAAAGTTTTATTTTCAGTTGCACCTCGTCTTGGGGCTGGTTGTAGCACTGTCCTCTCCCCTCCTAAACTCTTTCACATAACATCAATATTTCACATCACATAAATGTTGTGAACTTTGAGTGACACGCGGTACAGTACATGGGTTCTGGCAACGAAGCAGATCTGCCAAGCCGTCTCTGGTTCTGTAATGATACGAGGCCTCTAGTGAGCGAGAAAGAGAGCAGAAAAGTAGGTTGCTCTCAGTTTAGTTGCTGTTGCTGCTCGTTTGGATAATCCCCCTGTAAAAATCAGCCCTTAAGACTGAGAGAGAGAGAGAGAGAGAGAGAGAGAGAGAGAGAGAGAGAGAGAGAGAGAGTTTCATCCCCACAGAGCTTGTAATGCAGTGTTGTTTCTTTCTAAGGCAGAGACTAAATAAAACGGGGTTCCCACACTCCTGGAAAACCCTTGAAAAATATAAAAATAGTATTTTCCAGGCCCGGACAGAAAGCTGTGGCTGGCTCCGAAACATCTTCCTGTTGGAGGTTATTTTTATTTGTATTATATAGTAATATTATAATCCTTGATTTTAAAGTGAAAAAAAACTAGGTGTGGGAAAAACAAAAAGCCCTGAAAGGGTCTGTGGCATCTATACTATTAATCATAAAAATTATTACATTATTTTTTATCATCATTGCACTTTATTCCATTACTCTGTCTCTCTGTCTTGGTCTCCGTCTCTCTCCTTTACAATCACACAGAGGAAAGAGAAAGACAGAGAGTGTGTGAATAACAGAGCCAAATAAAATAAGAATGATGCCATCTCAACAAAATCTGTCTCTGTCTGCCTACCACACACACACACACTTCACACACACTCCCCTCTCTCTCTCTCTTTTCCAGCAAGACACTGCTCATTGTCAGCTGCCAGCACACACTGCCTCTCTCCAAACAGAGAGCCTGATGTCCAAGCAGTGCCATATTGATTCTCATCAAGCCTTTGTCTTTGGAGAGGCTCTTACCTCACTGTCAGGTAGGAGGAAACGGGGCCAGGTTTCATTTAATGGAAACCCAGTCTGTCTTTGGGCAGACAGCTATCAGCAGAGTCCAGGAGATCATTTTAGACCCCAGTCACATAAAATACTCCTGTCCTTAAAGGAATACACTGAGTTTTTGGGAGATTGGCTCATTGGTCAGTTGACCCGTTAAGTGATGAGAACAAAATCATCATTTTGTCCCCGGTAGATCATTTGATCCAGTCCTCCATGCTAACACTTAACTTAACGCTGACTATATTTAAGGCAACTATATACACACTCTTGCAGTCACAAGTTTGCACATACCACATTTTTCCATGTACCATATTTTTTACTATTTTTCACATTTTCACATCAGTAAAGACATCAAAACTATGAAATAACACAAATGGAATTATGCAGTGGTCAAAAAGTGTTAAATCAAAACTGTCTTATATTTTAGATTCTTTAAAGTAGCCACCCTTTGCCTTGATGGAAAGAAAAAGGTTTTGGAAAGAAATTCATACAAAAGCATCAACTTCACTATTTATATTTGCCAAAAAAACGAATTTCAAGCATTTAAGGATAAGCCTTTAGATCAAAATGGCTTTAAGATAATGAGAAACAGAACATTCAATCAGGTGTGTCCAAACTTTTGACTGGTAGTGTATATAACCGTATGACAAAGATCGACATTTCACATGGAAAACTTTTTTTTAATTATTTTTTTGGCATTCTTGGTAGTTTTGATTCGAACCCATGATGTCGCAATTACATGGTAACGCTTTTTTTAAGTGGCTATATGTCAATAACGAATTGAGTATGAAACTTGTCACTTTGTGAACATCCATCATGAAGACATTGTTCATTGCCTTTTGAATGTTTTGTTTTTTTTGTTTTCTTAGAGGTCAGTTTGACTGTATGAATTGATTTAGTATGTCTTCCACCACAGAGGCTGTGCATGTTGACTTAGTTGATGCTGCTCTGACTCCTATGACGACAATCAAAGCTGTTGAAAACTGAAATGAAAAAGAAATGAAAAACAGATTAAAATAGCTCAAAAATTGGAATTAAAATAAAAGATTTAGTGGCCCCGTTTCTGGATTAATATGGGATATAATTTCTGCTCTACCTAGAACTTCTGCCACTGGTTTTTCCATTCATATTCATCCATTCCCAGGCGCTGTATGCCCTACTTACCACCACTGGTGAAGAGCCTCATTAGTGAAATTAGACATAATTAGTTCCCCATCCAGTCCTTTCATCAAAGCAGACTTCCCTCAATTTGGTCAAATTTCAACTCCACTCAACAGAAAGTTTCTGACAATTTCAACATCTGTGCTCCGCTCATCTTTGCAATCAAGTCTGTCTCCTATGCAGTGACAGAGCGGAAGGGGGTGGAAACCAGAAAGAGAAACACAAACAGAAAAACTGGGACAGACAGACAGACAGACAGACTGAGGCTTCATATCCACCATTTGGCTTCTGACGAAAAGATTGCTGACATACAAGTGAAACTCATTTGAGAATGCTATCGATTTCACATTTTTTGTCAGACATCAGAAAAACAAATTTGAAAAGCATGAAAAGTTCAGTGTTCCCTCCCCTTTACTGCTGGGCTACCTTACAATCAAAATATAATAAACTTTATCGATGTTGCGCTTTTCAAAACAGAAGTTACAAAGTGCTTCTTAACAAACAGGCAGTAAAATAAACAGGAAGAAATGGCAATATTGAGGAAAAATAAAATAGACATCAAAAACCCAGCAGCCTTTTGTTCCTCAGCTTTTTCACCCTCTGAACCCTCCAACGTCTGAGGCAAAAGTTTGAGCCAACTCTCGCTCAGCTCGGTCCAGGGCCTGAACTCTTTCCAGCTGGACTCCTGACTGCTGAACTCGGTTGTTTGTTCTGGTAAATCAATCAAGGTGATGCAGTGGCCTTTGCTGTGTCAGTGCAGGTTTTATTGAGGTGATGTTTGATCTCCTCTTTGCAGGTTTCATTAAGGTCCTCTCCTCTCTTCTCTTCTCCTCTAAGCAAGGGCATAGGTTTCATTTCAGCTTCGCAGCAAATCACACTGACATACTATCGGCATAGCAGTTGCCTAAATCCAACTCCATTTTCCCTCATTTCATCAGCAAGACTAAAACAGAAGATAGAAATTAGCATGAGAAAGTATGCAGGTATGAAAGTGAGCGAGTAGAATTATTCATCGTTTTGACTTATAGTAAGACATTACTAAACTGAACCCCCTGATCTGAAGGGCAAACATTAATCAAAATATAAAATATGGCAGTCTAATTTGTTGGAATTTGCATTAAAAGGAGTTTCAAACATCTAGGAGAAGAGTTCAATTTTTTAAAAAGGGGAAGAGGTGTTCGGAGTTTGGTAAAAACCCAACTGTGCTTCTAAAACGCAGAGTGAGCACAAATACAGTGTGTGTGTATTTGAGGCAGAAATAATTTTGGGAGGACAATTCATCATTCACCTAATACTGAGGGGAGGCATGCCTACACATATGCCTCTGAGGATTATTGAGGTTGATCACCTCTTTGGAACAAACAAGGCGGGCCCTGCTTTCCTGCATAAGTAGCTGTTTGGTGAACCTGAATTAGTTTGCAATGAGAACATACTGTACATGCTTCCTTGCCTGGAGCCTGGTCTCCCAAAATTTCGCGAAATGAGCACAGTGTCTTAAAATACTCACTATAAGCTCCCTTCACGAAAAGCGTGAGACATATGGAAACAAGACAAAAGAAACAAGTATAGTAATCTGTCATTGAACTAGCATGTTGTGGTCGGGGTGGTGGATGTGAAAATCCATCTACTTTCAACTCTCATGACCCAAGTTCAATTCCCAACTCATGCAAAAAAGTTTTGTGCTATGAGTGAAGTCATTTTCAGTAAAAGTGTTTCTTAACCATGACCAAAATCTTACCCTAACCTTAACCAAATTGTTTTAGTTGCCTAGACTTAACCAAAGTTTTACTTGCCTAACCTTAACCATAACCTTATCCCTAACCTTAACCAAAGTTGTTTTACTTAACCTAAACTTAACTGTTAGCTAACCTTTTCATGTGCCCAACTCCTATTGTCACTTAATCCAATTTGTGGTGGAAGAATGTAATGTTCACAGAATTTCTGTCCACAACACGCAGTCTGTGCGTCATAATTTTATGGGACTGAGTTGTCTTTCCCTCTCTCCCCTCCACCTAATGCACCATTCTGCCCTGGTAAAAGGTAATGTTCATCTTGTAGGAGGTTCTGGTTACTTGTTTCTCCTCCACATCAAAGCCTTCAATAGCAAACCTGACAGTGACTGCCATCGGTGCAGTGGTTGCCTCAAAATGTCTGTCACTATGGCTTTAAACTCCATACAGTGCCGACAGGAGAGGTTATAGGACTGAGAGAGAGATAAGAAGGATTCGCAAGAGTCGTAGAGTAGAGAAACGGTTCATGGAGAGGGAGAGGAGAACGGGGACAAAGATGTTATGGACAGAGAAAGAGTGTAAAAAAAAAGAGAGAAAGATGAGAGGGCCAGAGATGTTACAGATAGAAAGAGGAGGCAGAGAGAGGAAAAGAGAGGGAACATAAATGGGGAAGGAGAGAGGGGAGAAGGCTGAAAATGTTAGATAGAGATTTGCAAGCGCAAGAAAGAGATTTGAGAGAGAGAGAGAGAGAGAGAGAGAGAGAGAGAAAGAAGAGAGAGAGAAAGAGCATATCTGATGCATTTCCCCTTCACTACCCTTGAATACTATATGTGGTCAGCCATGAAAGTTAGACCTCATCTCCATTAAAGAGCTGATTCAGCCGCAGCCACAGTAACTCTAAACCCTCTCATCTCTCCCTCTGCCACCTTACAAAGGCCGGCAATCAAATGTACAGAAGAATATACGATACAAAAATAATGGAGGAGAGTAGCGTGAAATAGAATATTAGAATAAAACATGTATGTCTCACTTTAAAGCTGCACTAGGCAACTTCGCACTTTGGCGGCCCCAAGTGACAGTGGGAGACTGTTTGATTTTGAAAGTTTGAAGGACTTCATTACCCAGAAAATGGAGATAGTGGAAATAAAAAAAAACATCACAGCAGGTTAAACCATCTTTCGTGAGCCTCAGTGTAGGACTTGTTTGTTGCTATTGAGGAGAAAGTTTTTGTATTTTTGTATTTCACATTTACGTTTCAATTTGTCACTTTCTGTCCCCTGACAAGATTTCCCACCAGTGTCCGTATCCAACAGAATTTCATTTGGGCAAATCTACAGGGTCTCAGTTAGGGGGGATGGGACACTCTTCTCTGTTGCAGCCCCAATTTGTGATTTAGTCTGACAAGACGAGTGTATTTTTACCTAAAAATCTTGCCTAGTGCAGCTTTAACAACAGGCCTGACTTGTGGAAGGGAATTAATCAATGTCTCCGGCTGAATAGGAGAATCTATAGTGAGGGTATACAGAATAAGTAATGAAAACCAGGCCTTTTTTTCAATTGTACATACAGTCTCTGCTGTGTAATATATCCCATTTAAGAGTAATAATCCCACATTTAAGAGTGAAATTCAGGATTTAATTCCAAAATAAGGCATCTGCAACTAGTTACTACTTGATTAATACCCTCAGATTGAAAAATAAAGTAACATTTTCTTTCCAAAATGGATATATACAGTAGCATGTTGGAGAGAAACCAGTCAAATGCAAAACAGATGCACACAAAGCCAGCACTGCACTCCTTCATGGCTCAGATAGCTGAATTTCTGCAAACTTGTTCATTACTCCAGTTTTGGTTTGAAAGCCGACAGTTTGGAGATACAAGGGATAGAGATAGGGAGATACCACCTGCCAGTGGTAATATGTACAATTATTTTTTCTATGGTACTCTTCTCTGTCTTCTCTTCTCTTCTCTTCTCTTCTCTTCTCTTCTCTTCTCCTCCCTGACCATGAGCAGTACAGTGCTGGAACTGAATGTATGCATGGAACAGTTCATCCCCTCAATCTGCTATGCACAAGAGGGACAGAGAGACTGTGTGCGTGACAAACAATTTCAATTTATAAATGCAAATCACATCCCAACTCCTCTCTCTCTCCTGTCTTATCTTTGTGTTTTGCTTCCTTCCCTCTGTTATGGTGTTTGTGTTTGTGTGTGTGTGTGTGTGTGTGCGTGTATGCCAGTGTGTGTGTATTTTTCAAGTATGTGTCTACATGCGTGCATGCATGGACACACACTCTTAATCCTGCATACACTGTGTGTGTCCTACCTGTCTGCATGCGTCACTATCACTGCTGTTATTTCATGAGTATTCTCTCCCTGGAGCTACAGAGAAGATGGCATCTGCACTGTTGATGGGCTTAATGATTTAATCCAGAGCTGACACCAGCTCAGCCCTCCAGCACACACACACACACACACACACATATTGTGCCCACAGAGCGCTGCTGCAGCATTGACAGCATGATGAATAGGAACAATGTGGAAATATAAACAGGCGCAGACACATACACACACTCACACACACATTTACACTCACATCTATGCACATACATGTATAAATGTACAACTAAACATGCACACATAATCATATGCACACAGGACACACACACATACACAAATTCACAATTGTGGACAGATTTCAATAAGATATCTGCACATACACACACACATATACACACATTTGTACAGCATGATATTGTGTATTGTGTTCGCTTTCCAATGGAATTCACATTTTCATGTGGAGCTGCAGACAAACACAAACACATTCAAACACAAAAGTGCAGGCAAACAACAAGACAAGGCTGTCCCAGCAGAAAACAATGAGAAAGAGTCACAGGAGCTCAAATAAACAGAAACAGAGAAAATGTGACGAGGCTTCCATGACAGCAGCTTCAGACTCTACACTCCCTCTTCTTTTGTTCCAGTTTGTTGCTCCAAACATGTAATTTAGTGTAGTTATTCATTTGCAAAACGATAACAGACAGTAGTGGAGTGATAAAAATACAATGAAAAATGCAGATTATTGGGGGCCAACGGTCTCATCTCAAAACAAACACACAACAGTACACAACACAAAAGTCAAGGTAAGCAAAGACACAACTGAATTGCTAGGAGGAAACTGGTAGAACAACAACAACACGCATTTATGTATTTGCTTTCATGCCTGTGGAATTATACAGTATAATCACATTATTATATTCATTCTCAGATCTCCAAAGATTGATGCAAGATGGTGATTTCATGTGAGTGGATGTACAAGAAAAATATCAGCAACTCTGGTTCATACAGGTGTATTCCGAAAGACTGACATTATACCTTTAACACATCTATAAGCAAGGAACATGATCCAAGTGATTTGTTGTTTGTTTTCCTTGGCTCTGAATATCATTGATTGCACAGTGTGAAAACTACTGCTAATGCTGGAGGTTGACAGCTGAGCTTCTCTAGAGGTGGGAAAATGTTCTACCAAAGCCAAATATCTCTTGAAGTTACTCCCCTTTTTTTCTGTGGCAGATGTGTGAAATAAAGCATTCATCTTGGTACGCTTATAACTAAAATCATTAGAGGCATTTTAAAGATGGTAGGCCCCCTGCATATCACTGCAGGTAACCAGAGGGAGTCATATTTTAAAATTATTTTTTTCCTGTATACAGCATTGTGTGTGGTAATTTAAGAAATATTAGCCATATATACTTACTTATACCTATGGGAGAGAGAGAGGGATGACATGCGACAAAGGTCTTGGGCTGGATTCAAACCCAGGATGTCACGTTGACATGGTACGCTCCTCAGACCACTAAACACCAGGACACCCCACTTACATTGTATTCAATATGATATGGATTCCATGGAATTCTATTTTCCTGAATTTGTTAGCTCCTTGAGACACAAACCTGTTTAAAGATGTGGAAAATGGCACTGATTTTGCGAGGCTGAACTCCACAGGATGGGTCCTTTCACCTGGAGGCAAAGGCCTGATGTCTTTTGGTCTTTAGCTGAGCCTTTGGGGGTATCCAGAAGTCAGTCAGTCATCAGTTCTAAAAGTGCCAGTGAGTGTAGAGAAGCTAAAATAGGGGTGATATGGTCCTGTGACGTGTTTAGTTTTCGTCCTGGAATCTGGAAGCAGAATTCGGCACAATCTGGATCAGTGCTACGGCTTGACAACAGACATGAGAAGTGAGCATTACAGCCATCAAGCCAAGAGGATCTCAACGTGTGTATATAATTCTCTCCGTGTCATTAAAAGACAAAATGGATCTGATCCTTGCGATGTTACAAAGCTGGTGGGGAAAAAACGTCTAAACCAGCTTTTCAGCCAAGCAGCTCTTTACAATCTGCACAACACTTTTTGTGTCTAAGTCAACGCTGATTTCCATCAATCGCTCCTTTTCCACGAAACCCCTTCAGATGAGAAACAATCTATTCTTTGTTAAGTGTCTTTCCTCTGACTTAGCCATGGATTTATGTTGCTGTGGGCCAAGCAAAGGTTATCCACTCTGCGATCGCTCAATCCTCCTCCTCCTCCCCCTCCCCCTCCTCCTCCTCCACATCCTTCCTTGGACCCCCCTGAGGCAATCAAATGACCTTCACCCAGACGGATTGTTTCAGCTGCATGATCAACACCAGCCATGATGAGTCACCTCCACCGGAGTGAGGAAGGAGGGGAAAAGGGGCGGGGGTTGTTTAATGACCGAGAGAGAGAAAGGGGAGGGCAAAAGAGAGAGGAGGGGCGAGTGCGAGGGATGGTGGGGAGAGATGGAAGGGAAAAAAGGTGTAGGGGAAGGGATGGAGAAAGGGAGAAATAAAAAAAGAGAGAGGTAGAGGCAGCTTTTTTCGGGATGGAGGGGAGGAAGGGCCAGGGGATGAAGTCCAACCCTCTTCTGCATTCACGCCGCTGCATTATTCACTGGGAGAGAGAAAGGGGGGAAAAAAAACCTCCCCTGGAAAACCCCCAGTCAATTAATTAGCCACTTTCCACACGTGGGAGGTGGAGGTGTAGGGGAGGAGGGGAGGAATGTGAGCAGAGGTGTGAAGGGAAGGTTGCTAATAGGCAGCTGGGAGCATGAAGGGAAGCGTGTTGTGAAGAAGGAGGGAGGAGAGGAAGAGAACTGGGATAGAGGAATGGAAGATGGGAGAGAAGAGGCATAACCCAAAAATCCTGCTCCATGCGTCACCGTCAGAGTTGCGTCAGCGAGTCAAGCTGCTGCACAGAGCGTCATGTTCTGAAACAGGAGCAGAGGGGGAGAGCATCTGGACTCTATTTATCAATAAACATAATTATAGAGGGCTTTCAGGTGATTAACACACCCTCTGGCGGCCATAGTGGAGGTCCTCAGCTGCTGGGCAAAAGTGGTTATGAATACCTGATAGCATTTCTAAATAAACAGCATTCAATAGACAGCTGATCACTTTGCCACTGAAACACATGATCAATTTTGTCTTTCAATAATCTCAGCTTGCTAGCTAGCTAGCTAGACATCACTGTCTTGTGAACGCATCTGATTTGTGCACTAAGCAGCGTTAGTAGTGGCTAGTCGTCGCATGTTAACATAAACATTGGTTGCTTTGCTATAGCTTGCTGGCTAGTTAGCTAGCTAACAAAGCTCAACTGTTTGTTCACGTTAATTGAAGTGACATTTCGCAAGCTACAATTCTTAGGCTAGGGCTAAAGAGGAGACAGTTTAGACAGATGCTCCTTATAAGACTAATCACTTTTACTTATAACATAATAACCTCTACCCACACCGATAGTTTTCAGGTAGGCTATCTCTCTTTTTCTTGCCTGGTTGTTAACAAATGTAAACAAAAGTTGAGCTGAACCAGTCTACAACACAGCAACAAACAGAGACGCTTGTATAATAGGTTACAATTTCTCTGTTTTTTCACTTAAAAGTTTTTCACTTAAAAAAATATACAGGCCTTTATTAATTGAACATCATAGCCTACGCAGATTGACATTCATTGGCATTCCATGTTTTTTTATCATTAGGCAATACACAAAAAACAACCGACATCAACTTTATTTCTTATTTCTTCATGCACATGTCAGCCATCGAGAATTGAGCCGTGTTTTTTTTTTAACTTGGATGCTTCTATCCGATAGAATTCAACGCCAACGCAGCGCAGCAGTGGAAGAGCTTTCGTTGATTAAGCATTCCCTCCATGGCTGATGGCTGATGGCAAAGCCTGACGCCGGTGGGTGAAGTGGAGCTTGGGGGTGGGGGGGGTGGGAGTGAGTATCAGAAGAACAGGTGTAGAAGAGGTTACAGGTTCATGAGGAGATCAGGTGAAGGGGTGGAGAGTGTAAGAGTGAGGGAGGAGATGGGAGGAAGATGAGGAGGAGGAGGGATGGGTAGAGAAACCCCCCTTAGCCTGAGGGGTTATATATTTCCAGAAAAGCTATGTCAGCGCGGTGGCGAATCGGCCGCGACAAGTGCCGATGATTAATGAGGTTTCGAAGGACTGCTCCAACGTCATTTAACGAGCGGCTATATTTTTTGAGGAAGACCGCTTTGCAGTGCATTCCAGAGGTGGTTAGAACCGGTATGCCCGGAAATGGGCACCTTTTACCCCCCCACCTAACACAACCACCCCTACCGCCCCGCATTATTTATGTGCTGCGTGGTTAAGAAATATTTCTTCACAATATCCATGTCGTAGATCAAGGAGGGTGGATGCAGAAATTCAGCAGCAGATTTCTGGCTCAGCTCCTACCGGCCAGCTGGGTCTTAAACATTCAAATCCATCTAAAAATCAAATAGTAGACCAAGAATATCATACAATTTTCAAATGAATGCCAAAAGGCAATGGTATCAGCTTTTTTCAAACAAGATTTTAAAATCTCTATCTTAAAATACTTCCTGTACGTCCATCTTAACAAGTCATTTAGTCTCATATTCAGCCTTTAAAATGTTATTTTTCTTAAACCAAGAGAAAAATTCTGCCAATGAGGTGCGATAACTCCACTTGTTTCCGATGTAATTTCACAGAATAAGGCAGATCACTGCACTCCTATCAAGAAAATGACACTTGGCAGATTTTTTCACTAATTTTAAGAAAATTAAGATTTTAGGACTCAATAATAGACTTTTTTTCATTTTTCATTTCATTTATTTATTTTTAAACAGGAACAGTGCACATTAATTGACCCTAACAGTGTTAGCCAACTGGCTAATTTTCAACTGTAGTCCCTGTGGCCAGATGTTATTGGCCAGAAACTGTAATTAAAAATACATATAAAAGCACAACATACAATCATCTGTACGGTATAGATAGACAGACAGGAGAAGTATGAGGCAGTCTGACAAAAAAAAAAAAAATAGGAGAAAAATTAAGACAACGAATTAATGTTGGGCCTCAAAAATTGTTAGATGTTGACAAACTTGATTAGAAATGAGCCATTTTATGTTATATGTTTTTATGTTTTACGATTGCGTATGTGTAGTGGCAGGATATTCCAAAGATATGCGGCTCTCACTGAGAAAGCTGACTGATCAAAAGAACTAAATGACTAAACAAGAACAAAACAAAAAAAACAAAGAACAACAACAACAAAATGACTTGTTAAGATGGAGATTTTTTGCGGTGTGGAACCATGATATGGGCAGAACCTCTGTGCTCCATATAGGCTTTCTCTGTCATAAGGTCTTGCTTATAGGAGCTTGGTAAGTGAGACAAACGCGGTAATGATTCAGTGTGCCCCGAGCCAGAGGGGGCTCCAGAAAACTGAATTTATTAATTCAGTTTATTATGGCCGTCTGTCCCTGAGAGTCACATCTTGTCAGGGGGCTCAGAAACCCAAGCAGAACCCCTGGCTTTCTGCGGCCCAGTGTGGCATTATTGCTTATTCAAATAAAGACGTTTTCTAAGCACGACTGGGATTTAACGCTCAGCATGTGTATTCATGGCTTGGCTGTCACTCCTTATTATAATAAGACTAATACTTGTGACCTATGTGCAGGAAAAGGATAAACTATCCTGTATAATGTGTGCCAAGAATAGCTTCTCGGTATCATGGATTTTCTGTATCAATCACCTATTCTGAAAGTATTTTCTTACCTCACTTTGTCTCTATTGTCATCTCTCAGTTGAATCTGTCACTGTGTTCATAATCTGTGTGTGCGTGTGTGTGTGTGTGTGTGTGTGTGTGTGTGTGTGTATGTACTATGTGTGTTCTTTATTATAAAAATTGATCAAAATACATCCGACATCTGACAAGCTGTTATGCTTTTATTTAGTGACAACAGATAAAATCATGTTTCTGATTCCTTTGATTGAGTGATCATGTGTGTGTAGATTTGTGTGTGTGTATGCATATGTGTGTGGGGGGGGAAGCTTATAGGAGACACAGAGTGAGACTGTGTGACTGTGGGTACATATGTGAAAGCCATTCATAAGAGGAGAAAAGCAACAATGGCGCGACACCGTCCTTTTCTCAGTGAGGTTTTCTCTGCAAGGTCTTATTGTTCCTGACAGACAGCAACACAGGAAAAGAACATAACAAATACTGAGAGGTTTTAAGAGACATTGTGCCAAGCTAGTCTTGTGTATAGCACAACTTAACCATTATATGCAGGGTTGGAAGTATAACAGTTGTCACTGGATTACGCACAGTAATCACATATATCATACATACAGTATTAGGTACAGTAAAAATATTACTGAAATCAGAACTTAATACTTTTTACTGTGTATCACATTACAGGGTTTATTTAACTACAGTTACAATTTGGACTATTTAATATGAATATTCACAATAAAATAAAATAACGGAAAAGGAATATCAACTTAATGGACCGAGACTCCAGTCTATTTTAATGAAGTCGCCTTTAACAATATTTCAACTCCATGTAAAGTTGTGATTATCATTTGGGCTTCAATATAAACATAAAATACAACATTAGTGCAACACTTGACTTCGTGATGTAAATTGTATTGTTGATGGTTTCAGACGGCATCACATTACTGGCAAAAGGCTTCGAAAACGTAAACTGAACAACAAAATACTCACAGCGTACAGACTGTGGAGTGGCCATACTGCTGAGGCTGGTGAAGTCAATCAGCACCATGGAGAGCGAAGGGCCTCCGCTCCGCCTGGGGAGAGACTTCAGCACCCAGGACAGCGACAGTTTCCACACAGGGTGAAAACAGGTGAAGTCATCAGCAATCAGTACCTTCACTCATAGATGCTCCATGATTGGGGATGGAAGAACTCATTGACCTACTTAAGTTTGATAAGTGCTATACAAATAAAGTTAGCATTATTATTATTACCAACTAATATATGCTGAAAGTCTGCCCAGGGTTGGCGGCACTCTCTAGAGGGAATTACCTTGCCGCCTCTCGCTTTAGCTTCCCTTCTATTTGCTCTATTGTTTGTTTGGAAGGAAAAACTGAGTCTTTGATGATCTGTTTATAACCTCAAATGTGCCTGTTTTTTACCAAGTTGCCACAAGATACAAAAAGGTAAAAGTAGCAGAAGTATTCTAAAAAGTAACAGTAACAGTAACATCAGTAACTTTCTATTTACTTTCTAATCAACCAATCAATCAAAATACTTTATTCATCCCTCAAGGGGCAATTCAAGGCAATGAGTTCATAAACAACAAGAGACCACAATATACAATCATTCATACACATATAGACAAGAAGAAAACAAGATATGAAATAGATAGATATTGAAAAAAATAAATAAATAATGGCTAGGTCACACAGCATAATAAATACTATCCAATTCTGTCCAGTCCAGAGGAAAGTGTGAGTGCATATGCTGTCTGAGAAGACCATTCCTTTTACATTTACTGTTCACAAGTCTTATATGGCCTCTGGAATAAAACCAAACTTTCTTCTGTTTGTTTTAAAGTATATTCCTGAAGGCATCAGTACATACATTTCCATTTTCTGTTTTTTCCTCCATTTTCTGTAATCATAAATCATTAATGGATTACTTTTCATAGACAAGTAATCAATAGACAGAGTCAGCCCAGAATATATTTTTGGCGTAACCATCTGAGACAGCATCGTCTCCTCTTTCTTTCCCTTCACCTATTTGCTCTGTTCTTTGCTGCTATCTTCTGTTTACTTCTTTCCTCTCCAGTTCTTGTTTAAATTCCTTCTCTTGGTCTCCAAGAGGCAGCACACAGCCTTGGATCCTAAAGCAGATCCCTTCTGGCAAGTCTAAAGTCTATCCTACAGACCATGATTGGGACTTTGCCATCCAGGCTCTTAGGTTTTGGAGCGCCGTGCCTGTGATGCTTAGACCAGCAAAACCAGTGTCATCTTTAGCATCACTTCTGAAAAGACATTTTTACAGACCAGCTTTTAGAAAATTACTTTTTTACTAAGGTCTACTTTATTCTGATTGGATTTGCCTGTTTAATTCTTCTGTAACCCAGCTTTTAATGCAAGTATGGCATTTCTATTATCATTAATGTTTGCCCCTCTTAAGGACCACAATGGAAATAAGCTCCTGAGCTTTATTGTGTTATCCTTGATGGTTTATTGGATATTTTCTGGCTGAATCCTCCTCATGTACTTTGTTTTTGAGGTTGTTGTTGTTGTTATTATAATTCTACATTTGTTTTGCAGCAGGCACTACAACCTATTCTTTCTCAAATGCTGTAGTGCAAAAAAAAACCCCCAAAAAAACCCATTCCTTGTACCTTCTGGCAGAAGAAAAGAGAGAAAAAAATAATTTCCAAACTCTCTGTGGTAGAGTAGCAGTGCAACAGCAGTGCAGCAAAGCGTGCAGTAAAAAGTGACACTTCCACCACAACTACATCTGTACTGTTTTCATTATAAGCCGGCCTGTCAAAAGGCACTTGACAAGCTGTTGTGTTTTTTTCTTTCATTACAGAATATATTCCATTTTTTGATTCCTTCTCAAATGAAAGCTCTTGATCCTAGACAGCAACGGCTAAAAAAAGAAGACAGCTGAAAACTGTCAGGAGTGTAGATGGAGTTCACTTCACCTCCAGAAGGGCTTTTAAAACTGCAGCACAGACATAGAACGCATTATTAATTAATGTGACAGCATATTTACATTAAATATATAAATATTATTGCCTTTCTTTCTCTCTGTATTTGACAAATTTAAAAATACATCATGCATGCAAGTGAAAAAAAATTGTCAAGCATGAAAAAGTTATTTATATGTCTGTATGCATCTTTTTCAGTGTGTTTAAAAGCATATGTGTTAGTGTGTATGTGTGTGTGTGTGTGTGTGTGTGTGTGTGTGTGTGTGTAGGGAGCTTCATTAAGAGTTATGTGATATAATCAAAATGTGCAATTCATTCTCTGTTGAGCTACATGGTAACATAGCACTGCTTCAGCACTAGGCATATCACAGTATGTTTACTTCTATTCAAAATGCTGTTTATCCATTTTGAAAATACACTATTAGCTGAAGTTCAGGGTTAGGGTCAATGTCTCTAAGATACCAATTATCCATTTAAAAAGTACCGTAATGTGTTTTCTCCTTTTGGGAAGAGGTTAGAATACTTAATTTAATTCCACAAATCATTATCAAAATGTATTCTAAAAATGTATAATTGTAGCAAAACGTAGCCCCTCCTTCATTTCATTCCTCATATCAAGGAAGAAAAAAGCAGAGTAGATTCATGAACCTACAATCCTTAAGCAGAGGGTTTGTGGGTTCATTTTGTGATAATGATACCTAATGATACAAAGGCAACACATCGTACCCTATAGTGCTGCAGTCACCTGAAGGATAAAAAACGAAGCTTATGACTGAATAGTCGCTGGTTTAATTATCCGGACCGACTGGGGAAATATGGGCAAGTGAGGTATACGAGTATTATTCCCTGTATACCACTTATGTGGCTTTAACCAAGCTTCTGACCTCTTAACTGCTCCAGCGGACTTGCCCAGTGTCTAACAATAAAACTGTGGCTGTACTGGGCGACTTCCAAGTATGAATGTGTCTAGCTGAGTGAGCAGGATGCAGGGCCCTGCTGAAAAAAAAAAAGCAAAAAAGTGTTAAGCGAGCCAACTGTGGGATGAAATATAAGGCTAAAATAACTTTAATCTATCAATTAAATCTCACTTTAGATTAGGGAACACATATAAACTATTAATAAGATGTTTATTAACATGTATATTAGTAGCCTCCTAATTAATGCTTATAGCAGTCAGTAAGAAAGTTGTTTTGGTATGCTTTGCTCAATATGGGGCTTATAGGGTGCTAGTATCACCTATTATTGAGGGAAATTATTAAACTATTGAGGGAAAACCCACAGTTAGTTCATGTGTTCCCTAATCTAAAGCCGCTGTCACCCCTTCACCCCTCTGAATGCAGGGCCGCTGCCAGTTCAAAGGGACGGACTGACAGATTGGAGAGTGGCATGTAAGGGGATGACACTGTGACAGACGGCTGCTCTGGAGGTGATGCATGGTGTGTGTGTGTGTGTGTGTGTGTGTGTGTGTGTGTGTGTGTGTGAGCAGGATAAGTGAAAGGCCTTGGGGGTGCAGCCTAGTGCATTCACCTGCCTGCCAGTACCAATGGTAGTAACCTACAAAGTAAAGACAGAGAGGACAATCGCCGCGCTGGGAGTGTGACACGGAGGCATGTTTTATCCACTGCACACACTGTATATCTGCTACCTGCAATACTGACTCTCATGAGCACCCCTCCACCCCCTCCAGGTACAGTAGTAACGTTAGACCTTGAGAGAAGCTTAGAGGCCAGAAACATGCTAACTCTGCACAGGGTTTTCCTCTCCATCCCCCCACACAGCAGCTTGGCTTCTATCATCTGCCTCCTACTTTCTTTCTACTCCCTTGCTCTAACCGCTCTGTCTCTGTGGAATAACAGCTCTCTTTTCATGTGGGTGAGTGGTGGAAGAAACCCAGAAGGATCTCTCTCTCTCTCTCTCTCTCTCTCTCTCTCTCTCTCTCTCTCTCTCTCTCTCTCTCTCTCTCTCTCTCTCTCTCTCTCCCTTCCTCCCTCCTGCACAACTTTAAATCCAGTCCTTCAGGGGGTTGTAATGTACTGCATCTGCAGATTCATAAAACATGCTCCACATCTTCCTGAAGTGTAAGCACTGCTGCATGTACATATCCTTCCTCTATCAATTATTAACGCCGTCCATGTATGTTTCCATGCGTGTTTATAAATAACAACACAACAAACAACGAAAGTCAAGCAAGAACAGGACCGATCTATTTTGTGTAAAGTATTGCAGCGTCTGTGGAGGCAAAAAACAGCAACAAAAAAAGTCTGATTGCATCTTAAAACCTAGAATTCAATCCATGCATGTTATTTCCACATGCTGATGGTCATACAAGACGATACAGGCAAAGAGAGAATATAAACCCTCATCAGTGTTTGCTGCTAATCTTATGGCAACCATTATTATATTATTATTTATATAAGTAGGACCTTTGTTCGTAGCCATTTCGCACCATTTTGCAAAAAGCTTTTAGCATCAAACATCCCTCAAAATTCTAATAGTTGATAAAAGTGAAAAGTACATCAGAAAAACAGCTAAAGAGCTGCTTTTTGCCGCTATATAGAGCTTTTAGATCATAGAGGATAGACTGTAGATGATTGCTATAGTCTAGGAGAGCAGGGTGTGATGGCCAGTTAATGACACCCAATTTGGGTTAAGTGGGCTTAGTAGGAACAGTAGAGGACTCATTAGGGTCTAGTCTGCAGGGAACAGTTGAGGACAAGCAGAATCAATCAGTGCCATACACTACCAAACCCTCATTAAGCAAACCCTGTAGATTTTTCACATTAATAGGCAGATGAAAAGGAAAAGTTTCCTCTTATTAAGATTTTTTGGAAAATGAATAGCCTGAGAAGCTGCTAAATTTAGCTAAAACTGGATGAAGAAGTCTTTCTCTGAAGATTAATGGTCATTAGAGGAGAAGTTGAAGTGAAAAAGAGCATGAATCCAGTGACAAAGGTCTGTCTTTTTGTTCTTGGAGTAATTAGGTGGAGTCTGTGAGTGTGTGTGTGTGTGTGTGTGTGTGTGTGTGTGTATGTGTGTGTGTGTGTGTGTGTGTGTGGGTGGGTGTGGGTGCATGAGTGCGTGCGTGTGTGTGTGTGTGTACGTGTGCGTGTGTGCATTTTAGGGGCTATCAACCATGTCAAACGGCCAATACAGCAATGTAATTGCTAGACACGCCATGCAATGCCCCATTCAAACCTTTAGATTCAGCAGGTTTATATGTGCTGTCATGCAGGAGGGAGGGGAGGGGGGGGCGCATTCATTTTCTGTCACTACACCCCTGTGTTATTGGTAGAGCGGAGACAGAAATAGAATCACGAGAGCCTCATTATGCGCAGGTATTTTTGGGATACGAATGACAGTTTACTGATGTCCCTTGTGCTGACTGCGAGCTATTTTCAGACAGACAAGACGAGCAAAACAGGGTCATCGCTCAGTTCTGCTTTTCTTCTCAGTATTAGAATCAATCGCTTTTATACACCAAACGCAATACATCAACAATTAACAGTGCTAGTTGACAAGAGACATACAATTGGAGTATATTTTATTATATTGGGAGTGCAATCTCAGTCAAATTCCTGGCATATTATGGGATTGCAAGAGGAAGTTGCACACTCCTAAAATGTGGCAGGGTGACACAGAGCTTAGAAAAACCACCACAGTATTGGAATGATCACAAGTTTGTTCTTTGCAATAATCATCGTGTGTCCAATTAACAGCCATGTCCTGACATAGAGGCCTTTAGCGAGACACTGAACCACTACCTGTGCATTCATTGTGAATAAATTTATTGAATTTATTTGAAAAAGGATGTGACATTTTCAACATTATGAACAACATATCTGAACAACAAGTGAAGTGTTTCACACCAAAATGAGATTTCCACTAATTGAAAAATGGGACACTTATACTCTCATAAAAAGATTAACAGCACAAAATTGAGAAAAATGATGGTACTTTTTAAAGGCTTGACAAAATGATAACACTTTCACAGACTGCATGGACCCTCTATATTTTAGAAATATTGTGACCTTCACTTTTTTCAGGTATTTTTTGCTCCATTTTACAGCATTTACAAAATAAACTCTTCATGTGCAGCTATTAACACATCTTTAACACATTTGTTACGACCAGTGGCTGTCTAGGGATGAGCAGGGAAGGCAACACAACAACCAGTTTGATGTTAAGGGATAAGACTAAATGACACAACAAGAACAGTGCAACGTGTTTATTTACTGTGTAAAAAGTGAGCAGATATTTACTATAATATACACAGAATTGGAGCACAGCAAGAAACACACAGGAGAGAAAAGAGGAAAGGACCAACAATATTGCCAAATCTTAGAACTTAATAAAACAAAACCCAAGCTAACTACATAGTATAGAGTTTAGTTCAAAAAGGAAATCCTCAAACAAAAACCTAGCTACACTGGCTAACCAAACCAAAAATACACTAGTAACACAAGATTTAGTGTCTTCATAAGAGTGCAGTGAGGGTCCAGCAGTGCAGCAGTACTAAATCTCTGCTCAGTAGCTCTGCATCAGGCATCAGGAGCATGACAGCACATTTCCAACAGCTTTACACTCCTATTGCACACAGGATACGCAAGAGTGAGTTATAGCTTACAGTACAAGCAGGGTTTAATGCCAGCACATCACCTGTCTGTCTGTCTGCCACCAGTGATATACATTAAAAAAAACAGATGTGGCCTCTGCTGTTTATTCCTATAGCGACGCCTGAAGCCAGTCTCATTACTGCCGTTCTGCTGTGGCCTGTTTCTGCCACATTGGTGGAATTTTGCATATGTGAGTCAGAAGTAATGTATTGACAAAGAAGTTGGCTTCAAGATGGCGGCGCGGCAGTGAATTACGGGCTACTGCCAGATTTGAACCATTAGATTATTTAATGGAGACAATAGGGATGGGACAATATATCGAAATTCAATATATCGCAATACAAAAATGTAACAATATGTATCGTAGGGCAGAAAAATGAATTGCAATATTAGCTACATTTTATTCAGTTGTAGTAATCACAAATGAGACGGCTTGACCAGCTCTCCATCCAAATTATATTATTTTCACTTTGTAATGACGTTTTTGAATTGTTGTTTACATTCTAGCAAGCCAATGCCATTGTTAGAAAGATTCGTGGCTCGGAAATAAACATCATTCTGCACAGTCAGACTTTGTTGTCATTGAACCTTTATTTATTACATCATGTCGTGGTCGTATTGAGTCACGTATCATGTGTTGAATCGTATCGTGAGATAAGCATAGTCCCATCTCTAGGAGACAATGATACGATAAATCCCCAAATACATATTTATATACTGTGGACGAGTTTTAAAATTCACAACTGAGGTGATTAGTGTGTGTGTGTGTGTGTGTGTGTGTGTGTGTGTGTGGGTCTGGCCACTGCTGCAACATTCCCCCCTACCTGTCCGGTCCCTGTGTGAACTTGTATTCATAATGGTATTTTAGAAATGGATGGAGGCCGCTTTGTGAAAGGGATTTTCTGCTGGAGTTTGCGATATCCTCTAATCCCGCAGAGCGCTCCAGAGGTTTTAATGTCATTCTCACGGCTAATCACAAACCATTCATAAACACCTTTACACAGAGACACAAAGCTACCTTAAAAGAGTATTTACATATTTACAACTAGTGATATTCATTCAGTATTCTGAGCATGGGTCAGTTCAATCAGTATTTTTAACACAGATTCTCTCTGAAATGCCAAACCAGGGAGCCGAGATAAAATTTTATACATATGTCATCAAGAGACAGATGCATTAGAGAGACCAGATCTGTCATAACTTTCAAAAAGCATCTTAAAACTCATTTATTTTCACTGGCCTTTTTTTTTTTTTACTTTTACTATATTTTAATGTCATTATACTTGTATTTGTGGCTCTTCTGCACATTGTTTTACTATTCTATCCATCTGTTTTATACTATTGCGATGCAGTTTGTGCCCTTGTTGTTTTCTCTTTTCTACCCTTTTCATTTTGTGAAGCACTTTGTAACTCACTGTTTTGAAGGTGTTATATAAATAAAGGTTTACTTACTTACTTTCCCACTGGGGTTGCGCATGCTAAAGATATACTGTAGGTGCTAATGTTATTGAAAAGCAGTTAGAGGATAGAAGTCCACCAAAATGGTATACATTATGTTATATTATATTGTGTTACATTACACTTTCTGGAGCTGCCTCACTGGCAATGAGGCTGATTCATATTACATAGGCTCATAACCAAAATGTACTATTTAATATTTGTGCTAATAGTTCTGAGTATGAAAATGTCCACATATCCCCACTTGATTGCGTTGGGTGCTATCACAATGTCCACAATGTTGTTCTCTCATTCACTGCCAATGCAGCAACTCTGTTGAGCAACTGTTGTTCAAATCACAGATGAAAGTGTTGACTCTCATTTATAGCACTGAGAGAGTTTTTCATTGCAGAAATCATGGTGAAATGATTGAAAGAGAAAATCCACACTTAAAGACAACTGCCTGTTCGGGGTTGGAGAGAGTGTGCTGTAACCAAAAGGTCACAGGCTCGACTCTGGAAACATCGGTGTGCCCATATGTGTTATAACGTCCTTTAGCAAGACACCAAACCCCACCTTCACAGCCAGTGTAAGAAACTCTGGATGAGAGCATCAGCTAAAAGCATAAAATATTAAATGTAATATACAGTACATACAATATTAAGACTGTGTCCCAGCCAAAAGCGAAAGCAAACATAATGTTCATGTGACCTGACTAGTGATTTTAATGCAGTAAAACAGATCGCAAAGCAGCTTCTCCTAAAAAGCTTTCTGCATGTCAATTCAGATTCTTGATCCTGTCTGTAATTCAGTTCTCATGTTTACATTAACTTGTACCCTGTTACAAAAATATGTAATCTCATTGGTTCGTTATACCTCAGTGGGCGGAGCCAAAGAACCACAGTTTTTCTGGCTATGTAACAGACCGAAGCCCAGTGAAAAGGGCAAGAGGTGAGAAAGGAGGAAGCTAATATTATGAAACCTAGCTACTAAAAATGTAAGCTAACATACTAAGTTATCCAGGTTAGCTAGTTAGCCTAGCTGACCTTCCAAGTTCAAAGTAGCCAAACTAGCCTATAGCTATCTAGGTAGCTAGTTAGCTAGCTGCTGACCTTCCAATATTATGAATGAATAAGAAAAAGAAGCCATTGGCATTTATATTTTTTACTTATATTTTGACCAAAGTTCTCTCTTTGCTATTAAGTTTGCCAGTTGGCTAACTTCTTAGCTCCAAACTGTGGTTCTTGGGCTCCACCCATTGAGGTTTAACTCAGCCAATGAGATCATTTTTGCCTCCAGAGGGTGTGTGTGTGTGTGTGTGTGTGTGTGTGTGTGTGTGTGTGTGTGTGCGTAAGTGTATGTACGTTTGTGTGATTTTGACCTTGTGTGTTCGTAGATGTACGCATGAAAAATTGGCTGTATTTGTGTGTGTGTGTGTGTGTGTGTGTGTGTGTGTGTGTGTATCTGTGCATAACATTGCATTTGATCGCACTAGTGTGAGGGCCTCTTCCTGTATACTCTGTTGTGTGTGTGTGTGTGTGTGTGTGTGTGTGTGTGTGTGTGTGTGTTTGTGAAGGTGCTGATGAATGGCTCTGATTAGCAGTGAGGACGACACTGGAGCCTCTGGAGCGCCCTGCAGGATTACAGGACATTGCCAGCATTTGGGAAACAACCACTCAGGCAGAAAATCACTTTCATAAAGTGACACAGACCCTACACACACATACACACACACACACACACACACACACAAGCACACACCATTCAAATGACTGCAACACACACAGAGAAACACACTCACACGCAGAGATACACAATAACACACATCTTAGGTAAAAACACTCAAATGCAGAGATGACAACATTCCACTTATGCATCACCAGGCAATACACAGAAAACGTGAAAGCAACAGAACCCCTTGTGGCTAAAATTTAGTAAGAGAAAGAAACAGAGTATGTGTGTGTATGTGTGTGTGTGTGTGTGTGTGTGTGTGTGTGTGTGAGTGTTTATGACTGATCTTGCAATGATATTATCCTTTTCCAAGCCTTCCCTGTGGCTATTCTCACATATTTATTGGACACTTTTCAGGATATTTGACCATCAAGGTTTACCTAGCAACTATCTCTGTGAGCCATGTGGCTGTTTATCCAGTACATGGAAGGTGCACGCTTCCTAAGATTCAATCTTCAATGCTTCAATGCGATCTTCAATGCAAATCAGTAGAGAAAATATGGAGTTATCACCAGCTTATTGGTGATAGCTGCATTATCGAATAGAGTTATTTCTGGTGATGCCAATTTATTTGTGGAAGAAACTAAAATCATTATGATGGTGGATTAACAAGGTATGAACAATTACGCAATTAAAATCCTCATGACTTAATCTTAAAACTGACAAAAAAAATCCCTTATTATTCTGTATATGAGTAATATCAGTGGGCATAACGGTAGTGATCCAGTCGTCCCTTTATGCGACCTCATTTATCTCCCTCTCATGTATAGATATGCATCTAGCATCTTATCTAGTCAAGATGTAATTGGCTGCTTGTAATGAAAGTAATGATGTTGACCATGTTGATGAGGCTCATGATTAGGTACTAAATTAATTAGGTATGTTTCCTCTATCCTTAAAATTGATTAGCCTATGCGTTTACAGGTGTGCTGTCACATGGATACGAGTACCCCCCCACACACACACACACACACACACACCACACACACACACACATACACACACACACACACACTTTCCCTTATTTAAAGGGTTTCTCCAGTACTTGAGGAAGCCATTGTCGGAGAAGCGCATACTGTGCCTGTATCCTTGGAGACTTTCACAGCTATTTCATCATTATTTTGTGCTTTTGTATAATTTGGACTCCACATATGTATTCAGGTAACAAATAAATATTGACATTTTTGCATAACTGGCGGCTCCCTTTCCTATTTTCATTATTTTTCATCTCCTGAGCACCTCGCACATTGTTTCCACACTATTACTGCTGTGTTGCTACCTTGTAAACTTTCCATTTTCCTTTTGTTGCCCGTACTTTTTCAATGGTTTGGATTGGACACGGGGTCATGAAGCATTTTTTATGTGTTGGTGACAAAATCAGCTATCAGTTACAGTGAAAAAAGGCAGTTATGGAGATATTAGTTTATATTAGATGGTATTAGAGCATCGACATCAGTCTATCAATTTACCAGCAGCTGCCTTCTTCCCACTGACCAGATTGGTTTCTAAAGGAAGCGCTTGGCATGCGTTCAGAGGCTAAATGGAATGTGGTCACTCTGTGGCCTTTAATTAATTCTCTCCTAAAGGGAAGGATTTACTGTTCTGGAAGGGGGAAAAGAATGAGTGGATAGCATTGTCTCACCCACTTAGGCCGGGATCACACTTAATCCGTAATGCGTTTATGTTGCCGCAAACTGTGGGCACACAGTTCTACGCAAAGATCCCATGGCATATGAAATATATTTCGATGAAACTGATTAGATTACATAGCAGTGCATAAGTAGAATGTATTCCAGTAGGCATCTCCTGTTTGGCAGAATCCAGTGCATTTGATATCGGCATCACAACATGGTGCATCTGCAAAGGTGTGATGCAGCGGTAAGGGATTCTCTCATTTGAAATTAAACAACTTCCATCAGACAGTAACGCCTTCAACGCATTTTGTGTGATCCCAGAGTTAGGATGAAAACAACAGAAACCTCACTGTGGAAGTCTTGTACCCCAGTTCTGGCTCTCCTCCCAGGCATGGGGCTACTTGAAACAGACTTGATGGCTGTGCCAACCATGAGCGCTCTGATACCGATGTTTTGTGTTCAGATAAAGGCCTGCTGCTTTAGCTCTGCTGATAGTGATGCAGTACAATAGAAGGTTGTTTATCTGCACCCCTCAGAAATGGAGGTCGTTCGGAAGAATGAATTTTTGGAACACTGAAATGCTTTGAAAGTCCAAACAACAATTTATTCTAATCATGAAAACCACATACACGTGTATTCTGCAGTGTTTTTTGCGGTCTAATGAGCAGTTTCAATACTTTGACATTTAAATCAGCAACAAAATTTGAACAGTTCCTGACAATCAATGGGGGGAAAAAATAACATTGCTGCATATTTTGCTAGTGAGGCCTGTTTGGCAGACTGGTGAATGAGATTTTACTCATGCCAAGAAATTATACAGGTGTCCTACTTTTTATTCTTTTTTTGCACTGTTGTTGTTCCAACCCTAACATGAACTGTTTGGAAAATCATGCAGTACTAATGCAGGAGTGCGGGTGGGTAAGGACTTATACAGTGGTGACTTCTGTTTACAATACTAATGCAATGAGATCAAGGTTGGGGGGGATTCTTCAGTGGCTTCCATTGTGTACAGGATGGGGAGGGACTTCTGTGATGATTACCACTGTAAACCCAAGTGTATACAAATGGTATTTACAGTTGAACAGGCATGAGTTAATCCTAATCCTGGGCTAAATTGATTTTTCAGTGAAGAGATGCTCACTGGAAGATGCTAGTCTAGGACGAGGCTTAATCCTTGTCTGTGAAACTGGTCAGCAAGCAGGCAGCTATTTGAGTGGGTGAGATGGCAAATAGCACCCAACGGTGTTAGCACAAATAGTTCAAAGCTTCCCGCTTGGTAAGTATAGATTTTAGGAGAATGTGAGGGGAACTCTCAATTTATCTCCCCACTGTGACCACACATCTTGTTAGATTTGGACCACTAATTACCACTAAAAGTGGTAATTTAAGGCAAGGCAAGGCAAACTTTATTTATATAACACATTTCATACAAGGCATTTTCAATGTGCTTCACATAAAATACAAAAATATATAATTCTTCTAGTAAAATGACATTTAAGAAAGAAACATTAAAAAAAATAGGTTAAGTAAGGATAATAGTAAAAAATAGAAACATTGTTTTATTGTATTCCAGAATAGGAACAAACTATGATTTATGGCATTGCAGCATAGGAATTACCCTCTATGCCTATATGACTTATCAATTGGCGTCCATAGAAACAAACCTCTATGTTCCCTAATGGGTCATATTTACAGGAACAACACCTCTGTAAATATATCCTCAGACGATCAAGCCTTTCGGTACTTCAGTACTTGATTCAAGGTCAAATCTTGGCACCTATTAGATTCCTCTGTGCCCCTGTTAGATTATGGTTTCTAGATGGGGATGGGAATACAATATAGCCTGCACAAAGATAAGAAATAGAAAGCACTTGTCCACCATGGTTATTAGTGCCAGTGGACCATGTTGCATAAAGATGGCAGGAGCTGGGCGATACTGACAAAATCAAATATCACAATATTTTTGACCCAATACCTCCATATCGATAATTTGACGATATTTTGGGGATTAGTATTCGTGCTTCAGAAGATATTTACACACAAAAACATTTTGAACATTGGTAAATGAACATTAGTAATCAGTAATGTGTAATGAGTAATAAGCAATGTGGATATGATGAGTAGGTAAAGGCAATCATTGTTCATTTTACTCAGCCAGAACAGGCTAATAAGTTCAGAAAGTTGTATCACTTTACTGGAACACAGCCTTTAAGACCAGGAAGAAGTAACATTTAAGTTATTTCACAATATTACAATGACAAAATCCCAGATGATATCTAGTCTCTCGTATGACGATATCGATGTTATAGGATATATCGCTCAGCCCTACCTGAAAGGTGTGTGTATGTGTGTGTGTGTGTGTGTGTGTGTCCCCTCAGGATAATCATCCATTAGCAAACCGTGCAAATTGTCAGTAATCTGTCAGTGGGAACCAACAAAAACACTCAGGCCTCGTCTACTCTGCTGCCTTGTGTCCTATTCAGTTTCCACCCTGCCCGGCCTGTATGAACCACTCAGCTTGATGCACAAGACAAGGTGGGTTTTCCCCATTCATGAAGCCAACTGACTCATCCCATAGTGCTTTTGGTCATTCTGTCTGCCACCTGCGGGAATATTTTACAACTCTCATGCGGCTGTTGCCTGACTGTTGCCTAAAATAACCAGGCATCATCGCCCTCCCCACCCCCTCCTCCTCCTCCTCCTCCTCCTCGTCCTCGTCCCCCCCCCCCCCCCTTCAACCCCGCCACATGGGTACAGTTAAGTACATAAATCAGGCGCCACCGATAGTGTGCGAGCTGTAGAGGCAGCCGAGGCAGACTGAAGGCACACATGCACATCACACCGCCGCGGCTCGTCGCTGCTACTGCAGCCGGTGCAGCGGAGGAGAGTCACGGCGTTTTATCACAACGAGGAGGAATGGCTTGAGATCAGACCACAAAAAAAAAAAAAAAAAAAAAAAAAAAGGAGGCTCGTCTCGACCGACTGATGCACAATCAATATCTAACTGTCTGGATGTCTGTGTGTGTCCGTCCGACTCGCTGAGAATTGCTGCAGTGCTGTTTTTCCAGGTGTTGTGGTGTGTGTGTGTGTGTGTGTGTGTGTGTGTGTGCGCGCGTGTGCGTGCGCGCGTGTGTACGTGTGTGCATGGTGGTGGTGTTGTAGCCTGGTGTAATTCTCCTACGAATTGGACTAAACCGGGGAACGGAGTCTGATGTCACATGTGCTTCATCGGAGGAGACGGGGCATCTGCAAGCTGGATTTTGTGGAGGATGCTGCGGCAAGTGATACACAGAGGGCTCAAGGCTTCGTTTTACTGGCTGGGCTTATTCGTTAGCAGGCATCCCGTTTTCTTCCTCACCGTCCCCGCGGTTCTCACCATCATTTTCGGATCTACCGTGCTGAGCCGATTCAAGCCGGAGACGGACCTGGAGATCCTGGTCGCCCCGACTCACAGCCTCGCCAAGATCGAGCGGAGTCTCGCCAACAGCCTGTTTCCCATCGACCAGTCGAAGCACAAGCTGTACTCGGATTTGCACACCCCGGGCAGATATGGCAGGCTGATCCTGCTGGCCAAGTCCGGGGGAAACATCCTGGAGCTGGCCGACCAGGTCCTGCAGGTCCACAAGCAGGTGTTGGATTTGCGCGTCAACTACAAGGGATTCAATTATACGTTCGCGCACCTCTGCGTCCTGAGCCACAGGGACAAGCGGTGCCTCTTGGATGATATCATCACCATCTTCGAAGACATACGACTGGCTGTGCTTTCCAACAGCACTTTCCATAAGGTGCCCGTGAGCTACCCCAATACAACATTAAAGGTGAGAACGGGAGGGATGCTTTATTGCCACAAGAGTGTACTGCAATTCCTCTTACATGTCTCCAGCGAGCTCACATGCATGTCAGGCCTATTGCTTACTGTGCCTCAAACCACGCTTTCTCCTTATCACAGCCGTGGTGACAGTGCAGCGGCGGTAAGCATGTGAATCGCTGTAGCAGGCTGGCCGGCCGCCGCTTGGAGGCTGCCATAATTTCTGAATGAACGCAGTGGGCTTGTATTCGCTCAGCCTATGATGTGGGGCTGCAGATTGCAACATATATCAGACGGCGAGGGAACCCTCTCCATAACACAGACAGCCGGCTTTGCAGTTTTCAGCCTGGCTTGTTGGTGCGGGTTATGAATTGATTGGCTGCATACTGCTCTGTTCCTTTCCTCCACAGAGAGAGAGAGAGAGGGAGAGAGAGAGAGGGAGAGGGACATCCTCTGTTTTTTTTTTCTGATGCAGTGTCTCCCTCTTCCCTTCTCTTGGCTGCACATACAGGATGACATGGCTAGCTAATAGACTCCCGGGGATCTTGCCTGCATCATGCACGAATCCTCTTCCTCTCAGTACAACGACCCAGTCCCTCAGTGTGATGTGACCGCAGGCAGGCAGCCGTATCAATCACACACAACCTTTTAAATGCAACCTAATAGCAGCAGGTACACACAATAAAACATGTCAAGATGGTGCATACAGGCTGCGTCTATATACACAGCTGCATGTAGGCCCACACAAACATCACATACTGCACAGATGGAGCCTATTACTATCACAGTCTGTTCAGGCGTTTCTAAGCATGAAGCATTTCAACTTGTGAGCATGATGTGAGCATTTCAACTGAAAATCTGTTGCATACAAGTACGGTTCAATGTAATTCCTATTTGCGTGTCACCTATAGGCCTTTTGTACGAATACAGATTCCACCCAGGTTTCACTATTCTCTTACCATGAGGCAAGTACAAGGTTGTAGGCTGATTGATTGATTATTTTACATAATATGATGCACGCTTTGTGTGAAGTGAAGGGACGAGGCATTTTTCTGATCAGCCTCCACCGTACGGCCTTGAGGAACACTCCATACTGCACATTATTTTTTTTTTGATAGAATAGAAAATTGTACTGCATGCAGGACAAGGACACACACACACACACACACACACACACACACACACACACACACACACTCGAACAACCAGCTTATACAACACTGGGCAATTTAAATCGTGAGGTGCATGTCACACTACACTGCTCTATCTCCTCCAGTAAGAGCTGCCACACACACACACACACAAACAGACACACACAGACACATACAAACAGACGCACACACACACATTTTATGTAACACACACTGATGCTCCAGTATGGGGGGTTGGGTTATAACTTCCAGTGAGAGCTGCCAAAGCAGTGTGAGATACAGTATCAGTGCAGTATCAGTGTCTAGTAGTGAAGCCATTCATTGTCCTGTGTTGAACTGTTTGGCTCCTGATTTCCAGGTTAAGGAAAATGGAGTGTTTACATTATTTTGGATAAGTGGGAGTCCAGCAGGGTGTATGAATTTCGCTGAGTCGTTTATAACAGGCTTAGTGGAGTCCGCAGTGCAAGTCTTCCCTTTAATAAGGCTGTATGTTTTTTACAGCGCTGTCATTCTGTCAAAAAAAAGTGATAAAACGGTCTCATTATTAATATTATTATTATTATTACATCTAACACATTCCGATTTCTGTGTCATTTTAGCTCTATGGTTGTAGTACTTTCATTAAAGCAATCAGTAACCAGTTGAAGTGGCACTATGTTAATTTGCAGTGTCTCTATCAAATAAACTATATAAATAAAGTGTGATAATACACAGAATAAAGCGCAATCACTGTTGCATCTCTAACATAAAGAGAAAATAAACAACTGGGAAGCCACACTATAAGAATGAGTCAAGTAAAACTGAATTATGTTCACGTCCATGTTTTATCACACTAGGAATAAACAGCCATTTTTTTTACTATGCTCCAGAATAAGTTAATACTTTAGACTCTTCTTAATTAAATCTGTTTATAAGATGGCTTTAGTCAAAATAAGGCTTAAATCACTACTTTCCATCTTCATCCTCATTCTTCTGTCCTCCTCTTCCTCTCATTGTCACCTGGCCTCCTCATTGACGTCCTGTCAGTATTGTTTGTACGTGTGCTACAATGTGTGCGTACATGTGTGTGTGTGTAACATGCGCGTGCATTCAATGGAAGAAGCTTGCACATGCACATACACACACACACACTTGACATCAACTTCTCCACCACATGAATTACGGTGTTTCTCTCTTGAAGGTTTGATGTGACCTCCTTTCTCCCCAGCTCTCTACACCGTGGATCAACCAGACTGCATCCTTGATGTTCCTGAATCCTTCTTCTCTGTCTGCCTGTCTGACTGGCTGTCTAGGCTAATTCATTTGCTCTGACTTCTTATGCCTCATCGTGCACTTTGATGTCAGAACCGGGGTTTTATTCTGTGCTTTTCATACAGATGTAGCCGTCGCAAAAGTCCTACTTTTTGCTGCGTGCTTGCTGAACTACTGCTGAACTTGGGCTCCATTCCCCAGAGGATGTGTTTAAAAATATAGTTTTTGTTTTACTGTTTTGTTTTTTTTTGCTGTCTTTTCAGTTTTGCTCTCTTTTTCGGCTGTCACATATTACAAAAAGTGGTGTGGTAATTACAGTGGGTGGTTGAGAGACGCTAGAGTTTTGTGTCACTGTACAGTAATATGATTCTAATGTACTGTATAACCTTGGAGAAAAAATGTAGTGGATAGATCCAGGATAAATGCATGTTTCTACAGTGTCTACTTACTGTTTTCTCACATTACTCACTATTTTTATTTTAAATACCCTATTGATTCCCACAGAGGAAATTCTCTTTTCGCCTGTCCCCCTCTAAAGGCAGGTCAGAGGATATTCAATGTCTTGCTTAAGGACACTTCAGCAGGACGGATGCTTGCTGTAATAGGGGTTTGAATCCGGGCCTTCCAGTTGCGGGACAGTCTCCCTACTCTCTTCACCACACTCCTGTGTGTTGTAATAATTGAAACGCTTCACCTCACATGTGAAATTAGATTCGATTAGATGAAACTTTAAATGATCCCCAGGGTGAAATTGGGCCGGCGCAGTAGCAAATAGTGCTAGGATACATCAAAGAAGAAAAGGATATAAAACCGAATAGAGCAAATGGGGTGATATAAACGAGATAAAAGAGATTTTTGAGATGCGAGAAATGTGAGAAATGCCTGTCAGCTTCTGTATGAGAGACTTTGTGTGGGTTTTTCTGGAGAGAAGCTTTATCCAGCAACCGCATCACTGTGCTAATGTCCGATGGCCGATTTGAGCTTGTTGACTGCTAGCTGAAGTGCCAATGGTGTTGCAACAGGCTGGACATATGGCAGCACTGGTATGCAATTAGTTGCTGTTGATGGACAATACGGCCCAGAAATTGAGTTGTTCCACACTGACAGACGGGACACAACTTCAGCCAACTTGTCTCAAGTCATGGAAATGTGGACTTCTGGTGCCTGGATGCCCGATTTGCTTGTGATGTGAATCTGAGGTTAAATATCATCCTTTTAGATTAAGGCTCTGATGGTCAGTGTGAGTTTATATTATATTAGAGGCTGAGGTGAGGTGTTCTATCTGCATTACATTTATTCTGACACTAATAATATTGTGTTTGACAAGATCAAGCTTCTGGTTACATTCGCGAGAGCATGGTGAAATTGAGTGCTAGATTGAATTAAGTTATTGGGTAGTTTGGTTTCGTATGCTGCATGGCAATGTCAAGCTAAGGTCGGGGTATGCTTTATGAGACACCCCCCTTCTCTTTAATAAATCATAAAACTGAGGAGGTGAGTGCGGCGGCGATGAGATGCGAGGGACGCAGCTGATATGCGGAAGCGGGTCTGTGACAGTTTAAATGCTGCAGAGGACTGGATGTGATTGGAGGATGAGACAGTAGACGAGGCAGAGGAATTGGCTGATGGCTTTTGATATACGCAGGTCAATAATTGGCTTGCCCTATTGGGCGAGTGGCGATAAAAACGGTCATTTGAATCCTCAAAGCTCTTCTCCTGAAACCGCGTTAAAACTCCTCATCAAACATTTTCAGACTAAAACACGCAGATGGAGGGATAGATGGATAGATTGATGGGAGGATGGATGGTTATATGGATGGGTGGATGGATAGATGCATGACTAGCTAAATGAATGAAGGAAAGCCAGCAAGGAAAGAATGTAGGAGAAAAACGGTGGCTTTATCGCCGCATAAGGCTGTATGGTTAATGTACAGTAGATGATTGTTAACAAGGTCTTCTATATGAGCCATGGAAATTTACCATAAAACCTTTTAGTTAATCTGAATTACAATCACTTTAGGAATATATCATGAACCTAATAATGTCTGCAAAATATAAAATCCTGAGCTGCTCCATACAGAATGAATTTCCAAAGATGACAAACATGACGGTGAGAGCACCCAGGGGCGTTTCTGCCCATGAAGAGATACATTTCCTGATATTTAAACCTCAGATATTCCGGCTACACATACAATAAACTGAGTCTCCCATTCATTGCCTATGGAGCGGTTCCCAGATTTTACATGTTGATGTCATCCTAGTTTCCGCTTGTTCTCCGTTTTCTGGAGAGAGAGAGAGATGTTCATATACACAAATACTGATTGGGTTGTCCTAGAAAACCGGAATAACATGTATTAAGTATTGAATTAAATGTTTTTCCCCTTTAAATTAGTTAAAATAATCTGCGATCACCTTTACCTGCCTCTCCTGTCAGCCTCCTCCATCTTCTCTCAGGAAGCTCAAGAGGTGTCACTTCCCTTCTCTTCACGTATCACTCAACTTCTCAGGGATATCACACACACACACATACACACACACACACACACACACACTCCCTCTTGTGTGGTACCCCACCCTCCCACCTACCCTCTCTCTCTCACACACACACACGCACAGTATGCATCATGCATCTCGTTGCTCTCCAGCTCAATTTTTTTTTTCTTACTAACAGTTGCTGCCAATTAAAATACAGAAGAAAGTGGATAGGTTGTCAGCAGTCCAGAACCAGTTAAACAGGTTTCTGAGCTGTTTCTATTATATTTCCACTGTCATTCTATCATATCCCATTTATATCCCAGTTGTCAAGGTATGATAAACCAACCCTGGGCATTTGAAATAGCTGCAACTGCACAGGCATTTTTCAGGTGATATCAAAATTATTGCTTCACTATGTTTCATGATTCAGTCTTTTAGAGCAGTGGTTCTCAACATGGGGTCCAGGGACCACCAGGGGTCCTGGAGGAGGTTCCAGGGGGTCCCCAGCAAATTGATGAATTGTTAAACTTCACCATTATTTCATTTACAAGAAGTTAACACCATTAGAGAATGTAGAAGAATGACTGTTTTGAATAAAAAATATTCTCAGATCTGGGTCAGAGAGACAAAATCTCATTAAATGGGGGTCTGTGGCTCTAATGTGGACTAAATTACGGTCCTTGATATGAAAAAGGTTGAGAAACACTGTTTTAGAGCATCAAAGACTTGAATGTGTGTACAACGATTTTACGGTGGCGTTAACACATCGCCGGAGCCTGTGCTGGCTCAATGGAGGATGTACAATTCGATTTTACAAAGCAGTATTCTGTAATTATTAAAATTCATTTGAAATGCTTTAGTGAAGTTGGAAAGTCAATGTGGTAGATTCATTTGAGATTTGTGCAATTACACAAGTGAAATGAGAGCTAAAGCCTTTTCAGTTCCCTAAGCAATTGCTGTGCGATTACGTTACATAAACACACTTGTATACTGTCGTGAAAATGACAAATATCAAGCACTGTGTACTGTACCACAAAAACAATGTGCAGTTTTAAAGATATCTTGCCTTTGCTGTCTTGATATGTATTACATTAAGTATTTAGCTGACTCGTTTCACCAAAGTGACTTGCAATTAGTGAGCAGGTACAGAGTGTTGTTCATGGACTCTTTGACAGAAATCTATACATGGGATCAAACTTGTGATCTTCCAGTTACAGGACAGCCTCTATATCCACTAATCCATCCTGCTGCCTGCGTAACACCATAGTGAAAAAATTGAATAACTCCTTGTTATCCATTTTTTTTCCCCACTGCAGTAAATTGCTAATTGAAACTGAAGCGAACAATAACGGGGATTTATTTATCTAGAAACATGAGATTTATATCAACTTCCCCACTGTGAAACGGCATATTGTGACTGTTTGATTGTGATGGATTATTCTGTTCATAAGAAGATAAGTCACATCTACAATAAGCTGCAAATTAAAGTTGACATTGTTCCGGTTGCACAAACAAAACCATGTCGTGCAAGAGTTCAGAGTCAGCTCCCAGTGTTGTTGTGGGTGTGTTGCATCCCTTTGATTAAAGGGACTGGGTAAACATTTATTATGCCAATGTTTGGATATTTTTTACACTGAAAGACTGAATGGGGGATAAGTCTACAGCTTTAATACTTGTGTATCATTGACTTTAGCATTTTAAAATTCATGAAGTAGATTATATTTTTAAAATTGTGGTAGACCGTAGCACTTATTTAGAAAAGAATCAAATGATCTATAAGTAGAACTACGTAAGGCAAACCCAAGCTCTTTTGCATTGTTTTAATTTTGTGTCAAAACCTACACTATCAGTCATTATTTTTACTATATTTCACATTTTAGAATAATAGTAAAGACATCAAAACTATGAAAGAACACAAATAGAATTATGCAGTGACCAAAAGAGTGTTAAACAAATCAAAACTATCTTATATTTTAGATTCTTTAAAGTAGCCGCCCTTTGCCTTGATGGAAAGGCAAAGGCTTTGGAAAGAAATTCATACATAGGCATCAACTTCACTATTTATATTTGTCTAAAAAACTTTTCAAGCGTTTAAGCATAAGCCTTTAGATCAAAATGGCTTTAAGATAATGAAAAACATAGTACATTCAATCAGGTGTGTCCAAACTTTTGACTGGTAGTGTATATAAGACATCCTGTGCTCACTGTGCCTTCACACCAAGCTGTATTCCTGCTCACTCACTGCTGAAAGACTATTTAAAAACATCCACTATCATAACTAGCTGCGTTGCACACATCTACAGCGCTACACAGGCAGCATTCCCAGCTGATACATATGAGAGATTTTGCCAACAATTACGACAAACCATATTCTTAATTCTGCTTTTGTTCTTTACAGACTTCTATTGTCTCGGTTGCCATATCGAACACTTCCCCACTCGCTGCAACATTACATTACCTCCAAACTCTTGTCACAGTGGAGTCTTATTTGTGTTGTGTATAATTTAATTCATTTAAGCATTACTGTGCAACGCCTCAGCATAAGCAGCACATCAGCCTCTGCAACATGTCGATATGTGCTGCAGTCTCACCCATCTGCTCGTGTATTTGACCACAGCTGTAAGCAGGGTTAGAAATTAACACCCACCAAGCGCCAGATGCCGGTAAAATTTGTGTTTGGTGGATAAATCAATAAGGGTCACCCCCCACACTGTCCGGTAACTTTTAGAGACGATAACAGTGGAGTGCTTCAGTTATATTGAATTATGTTGCACTTCATGATGAATTACAAACTTGATCCATTCTGTAAGTGAGTGAGCAAGTTTTAAATTAACACACAGTACCTGAGTCTATATATCAAATAGCATTGAAAAGCAGGGATTGGACAATATATCGAAATTCATTATATCGCAATACAAAAATGTGACGATACGTATTGTGTGGCAGAAAAAGTGAATGGTGATATTAGCTGCATTTTATTCTGCTGTAGTAATCACAAATAAGATGGATTGACCATCACAATTTCACAAGCTGTCCATCCAAATTATATTATTTGCACTTTGTAATGACATTTTCAAATTGTTGTTTACATTCTAGCAAGCCAATGCCATCGCTAGAAAGTCTCAGAAATAAACACAATTTTGCACAGTCATGCTTTGTTATCATTGAACTTTTTTTTATTACATTGTATCATGGTTGTGTCGAGTCATGAACTCCATATCACGTATCAAATCGTATTGTGAGATAAGCATATTGTCACATCCCTATTGAAAAGGGGTAGGCTGCTATATTTCTATGAAAAATAAATGTTTACTAATTGTTTTGGCTGGTATTTTTGGCTTTTATTCTTGGCAGGGACATTTTTGTAGTTTATCAGCCCTTGGCAGGTGAGACCCAAAGTTACTGTCGGACACTGTAAATGTTGCCCTGCCCTGTATTACAGCTAATCTATCTTGATCTCCCCCGACTCCACCTTCCCCCTCCCTCCAAACCCTTGCAGGACGGCCGCGTGTCCTTCATCGGCCACCAGCTGGGCGGCGTGTCCTTCTCGCCCAACAGCCGCGACCAGCAGGTCAAGTTCGCCCGCGCCGTCCAGATCACCTACTACCTCCGCAACCATGGGCCCGTGGTGCAGGACGCCATCGCCGAGCGCTGGGAGAACGAGTTCTGCGCCCTGGTCAGCCGGCTGTCCACGGCCGAGGCCCCGCACGCGCCGGACCAGCTCCACATCCAGTCGCTCACCTCCTTCAGCCTGTGGCGGGACTTCCACCAGACGGGCGTGCTGGCCAAGGGGGAGGTGCTGGTCAGCCTGGTGCTGGTGCTCCTGGCGGCCACCATCTCCAGCTCCATGCGGGACTGCCTGAGGGGGAAGCCGTTCCTGGGCCTGCTGGGCGTGCTCACCATCTGCATCGCCAACGTGACAGCCGCCGGGATCTTCTTCATATCGGACGGGAAGTTCAACTCCACGCTGCTGGGGATCCCTTTCTTTGCCATGGGTGAGTGGGAGTGTGGGGCTTAGAGGGTGGTGTGTGTCTGTGTCTGTGAAAGAGAGAGTGGTGGTGTGTATGTGTGTGTGTTTTATGTGTGTGTGTGTGTGTGTGTGTGTAGTGGTGGCTGGTTGGCTATGGGGCTTATCAGGGGTTGACACTTGGAGGGGGTTGATTGGGGAAGGGATTAGTAGAATTGTGATGGGCTTTTCCTTGGAGGGGATGCCGGCAGTTCATTGTGGCTGTTGTTGTGGTTGTCCTGTGTGTGTGTGTGTGTGTGTGTGTGTGTGTGTGTGGACTTCACAGCAGCAGTTCTGCAGCACATTCTCCTGTCAGGCAGTTTTGAGTGATTTTTCTGTGATTTTATTGCATTGTAAACACATTCAGTTGTTGGTATTGAGTTAGCAAGGTTTTCCAGAATTTTACTGAGCTTCAGGTGATGTTATCATCAGTGTGGTGGATTTAATAATATACTCTCTTAGAGCGCATACCAACCATGAGGGGCTAACATAAGTGGAAATCAGAATCCCTGAGCATGGAAAAGGCACTATTTGAATTAATTCTGAAGCCACATACAAAATATATTTTATATATCAAATTTGCATTTAAAGTCACAAGGAAACAGTACGTTATGATATGATGATTTAGCTAAGTGCCTAAGTGGTGATAAATAAATTCAGTTGGGGTGAGTAAACACTGTTTAGAGGTAATCATTTAGTTCCTTTCATTTTTTTTTTGCATTAATGACTCATTTTGAACACAGAAGAGCAGAAGCAACAAACTGTTGGGAGATTGATGGTTTTATAACTTTTTGAAGTAACAGAGCCAGAGAAAAAGGTCACCCTCAGTAGAGAATATGAATTGGCAAACTAGGGAACAGATCAAAATGGGAGAAACGGTGGCGTATGAGGAACAAAAGCACAATGAAAGAACATGCTTGGCCAGATAAGACTGCCTATTTACTTTAAATCAAACTATTGCCAGTGTGTGACTTATTTATACTAGCAATTATTTGTCGAATGTATACCTGAATCAAACTAAATTATTGGGAAATGCTGTGGTGACATGATACCGTAAGTCCATTGTTATGAAAATACATTGTCTGGCTTTGTATCCATTAATAGTTTGATGAACTATCTGCCTATTAAAGGACAAGGGCAGACCTTTTTTACAGTCATACTCAACTTATAACCAATATTCGTATTAGTCCGTCATCACTTTGATATATGATGTAATTTCCCCTCTCTTTCTTGATATCTCTTTCTCTGTTCCTCTCCCTCTATGTCTATCTCTCCCACTTTTCTGTTTCTGTTTCCCTCCTTCTCTCTCTCTCTCTCTCTCTCTCTCTCTCTCTCTCTCTCTCTCTCTCTCTCTCTCTCTTTGCCTCCTTAAAAATAGTTTCTCCGCTTACAGTACAGTATATGTTGCATTTCCTCCCTATGCGCTCCTAAGGTCACTGGATCCCTGGGGCTTTGGTACAGCTCTGCTGCGGGCCAGCTGACATAACTGAAGTTTAAGTAAGACTCAGGAACAGGAGGCTGGATCGCCTCCTTGTGACCTACAGGCTGGAGAGGAGGAAGGTGTGGTGTTGGGAAGGGGGGGGTGGAGACGGTAAGAGAGGGTAAAAAGGAAAGTCAAGGAGAAAGAGAGAGGAGGATGGGATGTATAGAAGGAAAAGAGGAAGAAAGAGATTCAAGGAGAGGAGACGATGTAGGCGCGAAAAGAAGAGGCAAGGGAGACAGACAGAGAGAGTCGGATACAGAGGGAAGAGGTAGAGGAGAGGGAAAGAGATGAAGAGAGACAGTGAAGAGGTAGAGGAGAGGGAAAGAGATAGAGACAGAGAGGAGGAAGTAGAGAAGAGGGAGAGATGGAGACAGAGGGAAGAGGTAGAGGGGAGGGAAAGAAATGGAGATGGACAGAGTGAGGAGGTAGAGAAGAGGGAAGGAGATGGAGAGAGACAGAGAAGAGGTAGAGGGGAGAGATGGAGAGAGACAGAGAAGAGGTAGAGGAGCGGGAAAGAGATGGAGAGAGACAGAGAGGACTTGATTAAGTCTGTAATTCCATGTGACAGGGCCTCGGAGGCAGCAGATGTCCACCCTCCTCCTGGGAGGTCCTGACTGAGACACACCCCTATCACTACATCAACGCCACATCAGGGCAGAGACTGAGAAGTGAAATGGACTCAGATTTTTTCTTTCTTTTTTTTATGCACCAGAAGACGCTGCCACGCTACCATGGCAGCGGTGGAATCTGTTAGCCACATGCTAACATGCTAATAAACCATTTTACAGGAGCAGACCACCACATGGTGCATTTGTGTTGGTGATACAAAGTATAGACCTAATTAATTATCACTTTATTTGAATATGGTCTCAGCTCTGTGGCTTCCTAGTTGATCAGCTGCCTTCATCTCTATGGAGAATGTTAATGTTAGGCTACTTAGCTTGCTAGCTTGCTAACGTTGGCAACTGATCCACCTGCAAACATAGCTTGTAGCATATTACATACACTCACCGAGCACTTTATTAGGAACACCTGCACACCTGCTTATTCATGCAATTATCCAATCAGACAATCATGTGGCAGCAGTGCAATGCATAAGATCATGCAGATACAGGTCAGCAGCTTCAGTTAATGTTCACATCAAGCATCAGAATGGGGAAAAAATGTGATCTCAGTGACTTTGACCGTGGCATGGTTGTTGGTGCCAAACGGGCTGGTTTGAGTATTTCTGAAACTGCTGATCTCCTGGGATTTTCACGCACAACAGTCTCTAGAGTTTACACAGAATGGTGCGAAAAACAAAAAACATCCAGTGAGCGGCAGTTCTGTGGACGGAAACGCCTTGTTGATGAGAGAGGTCAGAGGGGAATGGCCAGACTGGTTCTAGCTGACAGAAAGGCTTCAGTAACTCAGATAACCTCTTTACAACTGTGCTGAGCAGAAAAGCATCTCAGAATGCACAACACGTCAAACCTTGAGGCGGATGTCACTTTGGTAACCGGTTGACACTGAGCTGAAAGCTGATACCTACCCAGTATTAGTATGGTGTTCCTAATAAAGTGCTCAGTGAGTGTATATACAGAGAAACACTGCTTCTATGTGTAACAATGTGCTTATGATAAACTGTTAGAATATGTGTGTCTTACCATCATAAAAAGGTGTAGCTATATATATCATCAAACATCACTGTATTGTAGCAGTCTATGTAAGCTAATATATGAGGAACCCAGAAGTTCTTTCATCATGTAATGTCATCAAAACATGTGAACATACAAAGGGGATTTTCACAACAATACAACTTGCACTTCTTTTTACCATGGCACAGTCATCATGGCACCATGGTCTTCAAGAGCTGAATTCAACTCAGCTTCAGAGCAAGTAGAAGTGAGACACTTTATTATCTTTATTGCGCAGTTAACAAAAACAAGGTAAAAGTTATATTGTTGTTAAAATGCAACATTAACTTTAACTTTAATTTTAAGCTCCCATAATCCTCTTCATATGCAAATGAGTTTTGACGATGTCACACTGCGACAAAACTTACTTCTTTGTCTATTAGTTTGCATACCCGACTGCTGCAATATAGTGACGTCTTTAGCGATATAGGCCTACAGCTAAATTTTTTTATGAACAGAAGACAACACATACTCTAGCATTTTATAATAAAGCATGTTGTTGTATGAGCAGCACTTCAATGTATGTATGCAATATTTGTGGTAGAGGGTCGACCCCAAAAGAGACGATTCCTCAACTCGGGTTCGGCTTTCAGACAGTGACTCTTGGATTCAATTCCGCTTTTTTCGCCAAATGACTTTTTGTGTGTACATAGAATAGCTAATTGTTGTAGAGGAGAGTGTAAAACGATCAAGTCATGTATTTAAGGTAAACAGGTTCAAAATCATTATTGCTCTTGCAACATTTTTCATATTTCTTAATTAGCATGAATTAGCTTTAGGCTATTCCTTCATGAAAGAGTCACCACGGCTTAGGCTTTTGGATTCTGCATACACAGGGGTTTCAAATATAGCTTCCTAGTTGCTCAAGCTGACTTTGGCTCTTGAAATGCCAGGTTCTGTCAAGGTTTATTTTTTATCCGTTTCATCAACACCTCCTCTCACATTATACTAAAACTAATTCATTATTCTCTCTGAACAGTTTAGCCGCTGTCAGCTCTAGCCTTTGAATCGCGTGGAAAAAGAAAACCTGCGCGGGGCAGTTACCTCCGCATGTCAGCGGACCTCGGCAAGGATCAGGACTCCCCATTTGTTTAATATGGAGCAGCAGCCTCTTCTCCTGTCTCCCTCCCCAATGTCTATCTGCAGTGTCATCTGCGAGGAAGCCAATTACTGCTGAGCTGAGCTTGTCAGTTCCTTCTCTCTCTGGATATGTGACGGCTGTTAGAAGTGTAAAAACAGGCAGGGAGCGAGGAGGAAAGGAAGAACCCCAGAACAGGACTCATGAAACATACATGCTGCGACATTAGTGAGGAAGTGACTGGCTTTGTCTCTCTTCCTGTCTCTCGCTTTCGTGGTCTTTCTCTCCCGTCTCGCTCTCTCTCAGTCTCTCACAGCCTTAAATGAGCCCAAAGTATTGACCGCCCCAAACTGTACATTATTTACTTTACGCAGCACACAGCTACTTTACATTGGGACACGACAGCGCTCCACTGTGCCGAGATATAATCAAATCTTTTCCACCTCGGCCATATTTGACTCACAGTGAGAACATAAATCAGTGCCACTGATAAATAGTTTCAAGTAGCAACCTTGTATGAACTCAGCTGCGGTATATGTGTGTGTGTGTGTGTGTGTGTGTGTGTGTGTGCATGTGTGTGTGTGTCTTTTAGGTGGGGAAAATGAAACAACAAATGCTTTCCGCTCCCTCATCAACTAGTCGACATTCCCTTGAGCAAGGCACGCCCCAGCTGCAAACAGACTGAGGTTATATTGGGCCGCTCCCCGTGTGAATTGAGTCAATGTGAAGGTTAAAATAAAAAAGATCCCATCGCACAACAGTTTTCAGTAAAAGTTTTCTTTATCATACCTTCTGTCCCCATTCTACTTGTCTGCCACATCAATCATAGACTGTAACCTTCTTGCGTTCATAGTACAAATCCCATTGGTGCTCACAACGGTGTTGAGGCTATGTGGTTTGACAGCGCACCACCAAGTGATATCTCCCAACAAAGATGTTGGTAACCCTTCCTTTCACAGTCAGCCTAAGTGCTAGGTATGTACCAGGTAAATACATGCTAAGAATAGTAAATTACCAAGTAATTACAGCTGTAACTACTGTAAGTCGGTAAATACTTAGAATCAGTATTTAGCAGCATAGTTTAACAGCATAAATCCTGCCTACACTTTCTTAGAAATGGCTTTTCTATTTACCATCAATTCCAGGAACTATCTTATTCTTCATGAAGGTTTATATTATCAGTCGCCCAAGTTTAACTGTGTACGTTCTAGGAATTAAGGCGATACTTTAATATAAATCAGCTTTTTTACATAGCAATTGTTGATGGTTCTACCTACTTGGAAAAGTTTTTTTTTATACTTACCTGGACTGTACAGGAAAGTGTTGTTTGTTCCCATGGAATTACCAGGTTGCCATGAACAATTACTGTGTTAAGAAGCTACTTTATAGGAAAGTATTGTCTTAATTCGTTAAAAGTACAGAATGAAGCATGGGCTGTTGTTAATATAAACATCCAGTACCTACAAGATTGATGCTTGAATTGATGGGTAACAGAAAGGTGTTTCTAAACACTGTGTAGTCTAATTTCCTAGGATTTACGATTTAACCATTTACCTACTGAGTTACAGCTGTAATTACTTGGTGACTAACTATTCTTACCATGTATTTATCAGGTAAATATCTAGTACTTAGGGTGACTCTAAAAGAAGGGTTACCAAAGATATTTTCAGTAAAAGCTCTCTCCATCATACCTGCTGTCCCCATTTTGCTCCTCTGCCACATCAGTCACAGCCGGAGACTTTTCTGTAGGTGATGTTGCCTGATTTACAAGCCATTTGCCGTTTTCTCTCTCTGGACCCCGATGTTTGTGACGGATTGATTTTTTTTTTTTTTATCCTGTGAGGGCAAGATGAATAGTGACACTCAACATTCGCCGCCGGTCACGCGGGCGTCCATCGCTGCTGACGGCGAACGGCCTTCTGGGAACTCTGCCTGTTTCTCTAAGCAGGGCCGGGTGACTGATGATCGATCTATGGATGTTATTGCCATGAGCGCCTTGGGGACGATCGCGATATGACAGCGTCGGGGTCGTTATTAAGCACTGGAGGGAAAAATCATAAACCAAGTCTATATACATCAATTAATAAAGCTATATGATGATGTGGTCCCAGATGGCACAATACTGAGTTATTCTTGGAGAGCGAAGCTTATAGAGTCTATGAAATATCCTCCTCCCAACGTTTCCACTAGAATATTATGTTGCCGTGGGCGACGGGGAGAAATTTATATACTGGGAACTGGATTTGCTCCTGGTCCTATTCCCAGTATCAAGTTCCACTAGTGGTGTTATTGAGTTTTTCCAACAAATCAATTCTCCCCTCCTCACTTCACAGACATAAAGTCAATGTTCAGTGTGTAGCGTGTGTCGTTACATTATTTAATTTAAAGTCACATTACCTACTGCGGCTCATGGGGGCCCATTCCATTTAAAATACCACTGAAAGACATCCCCCTCAATCCATCTTTGCAAACTGTGTGCTTTGCCCACTTTGCTGTATTTATAGAAATGGCCTCCGTGTTTCTTTCAGGTCATAACTTTGATTAAACTGGCGACGAGTGCCTGGATGAGTCTCATTTGAATCAAAGCGCACTGCAACAATAACACAGTTTGTGACCAGTGCCAGTAGTGATTGGACCAATGGGTAAATGCAGGATACTTTGTGTTTAGGGCGCATTTATCAATACCACAGGATATGATCTTACTCTCCCTTTTGCCATAATCCAAGGTGAGCATTCATATAGAGGCCTAATTCAGAGTTTAACAGAACAATATACTACCAGACAAATGAGTACCATAGATTAGGCTAGAGGTGGTCAAATATTGTTCATTTTCTGTTTATATAAATTCTGTTGTGTATTTGTTTGTTAATTAACTCACCAAGATTAAGCAACTTAAAGGCAAAATCCACCATCAGATACTCTTACACTGTTAGATATCAATCTGATGTTCAGTGCATTCAAGCAGTTATTTTGTGATGAAGTGTTGTAATTAACTTTTTTCGTAAACCCACTTTCCCTCAACCTGCCTCATCTACTTCTACTTCGGTCAGTGAGTTCCTACATTTCCCAGAATGACTTGCGACAACGCCCAGAGAACGGACATGAACTTGTTACTTCAATCAAAGATGGGTGTATGGGCATATAAATAGCTTGAAAATGGGATTATTCGTGTCTACAAACCACTACTTTGCACTACTTAATCAAAACGCAACATGTCTTGTGGCTGCATTGCATTCTGGTCTCTCTTCTACTATGGATTTCTCCCTGTATGATTGTTGAACTTAGGTTTAAAATGGTGAGTCTAGAAAAAAGCTCTTGCTCTTTGATTCTGAGGGACTGACACCAAAACCTGATGTTTACTGTTGATGTTTTAGATAGCTGAGTCATTTTCTGCTATCAAGTTCCATTGTAGCTGCGCTGTAAATATCTAGACGTGACATCATGTCATCTACATTTGGCCAGTTATCTGCAGGAATAAGAAAAATGCATCACCAAACCACAAAATGAGCCCAGAAATACAAGATACATCACCAGTAGCTGTTTTTTAACAGTGTTAACATGTTTTACTGTCGTTTTTTCCTTTAAATCTAGCCCGTGGTAGCCTAGCTTATTGTGGCTCACAGGGGTTTAGCACTGATCTGGAGGCAGAGAGAGACAATTAACAGTCTGGTGAAACAACAAGCGGTGTCTGGACCTTATTAACCCTGTCCTGTCCTACATACACCCCCTGTCTATCAGTAGGTGGAGGGGCCTGGGAGCTGTGTTGTCCCTCTGACAAAGAACAAGTGAGTCTGTGGATGACTTTCCTTTGTTTCACGGAAGTAGGAATTAAAGGTGAAATGAAGCGTGTTTATTTGTGGAGCGACACCATACCCCGCCGTCTGTGTTGTTGTGTCCAAGACCTGTGACAACTGTTACACCTTTTTTTTCCAATTGTCACACAGCTCTGTTGGTCCAGTTTTTTTCCAAATTACTCACAGCCAGTTATATAATGTTCAGTTATGTGTGTTGCATGCAGGTTGACACTGATTTAGCACCAGACTCAGGCCTGGATATGAACCTGGCTGCACCCCAAACCTGAAATAATACTGTCCAAACTAAACTGGGCACATGGGGTACATTTTTTGTATTTATTGTTTTTTGTGAACCCAGCTGAGACTACATCCTAAATTGTTGCTAATCATTGTATTTTGCAACATTATTTTTGTACCACAATCAAACAAGTTAAATATGGAGCCATTCCAGTTCCTGTCTGCTTTAAGTATAAATGTCCAGCTCTATTCTGAATTAAACATATATATAAATAACATTACTGTTATTTAGGAGTGAATGCTTGATTATTCCAGAGGAAACAGAACTCAGGGAAGGCTGTTCTACCCCAAGGCTTAGGAGTTTACTTTGATAGCGCTGTATTCCTAACTTCTGCGCCTTAAAAAAAAGCCTTGAAATGAACACGAATCCCCAGTGGATACCATCAAACGCAAGTGCAATGTCTGCTGCTTTCCAGTCAGGCATTGATTTCAGTGGGAGCTACAGAATAAAGCAGAGACACAGCAGATAATCTGGTTTACAGGCTCATTTGTCAGACCTGTTGCATCACAGGCAAGTCATTTGTATTCCCCACTGCCACGCCGCCACCAACCTTGACTCAACTGACCCAGCCATGGTGTATGTGTGTGTGTGTGTGTGTGTTTGTATGTGATTGCTGTCCTCTTTGAGTGCGTACGTGCTTGTGAGTGGATTTGTATTGTTATACTTGTGGGCAAGGGTGCTGTTAGGAATTCTGGGCCCTCGGACCAGATGTGACACCCTAATATGTCTAATTTAGTACAGTATCACCTCGGTTGCCCTTCAGTTTGAGGGCCTTACCCCTGATTACCCCCTCTCTCACACACACACACACACACACTGACCCAGGATTATGAGGACCAGTTTGAGATCTTTTAGAATATTTTATATATCATATATTTTAAGTGATATATTATTTTACTCAAGAGTTAGAATTAGAGTTAGGCATAGGTTCAGGTTTGGGTGGAAGTTAGGCAAGTTTTTGGGGCCACATGTAGTCAGTGGAAGGTCTTCACAAGTATAGTGTGTGTGTGTGTGCGTGTGTGTGCGTGTGTGTGTGTGTGTGTGCGTGTAGACATGTAGCCTACTGTACGTCACATGTGTGTTATATGGAGAGAGGCTTGTCATTCAGGACCAGAGCAGCTCCTCCTCAGTACGTCAAAAAATATTGATCTGCACATTTCTGCCAGAGAGCTCAGCAATAACGTGCACTGCTCCCTACACATAGGAGTGTATATGCATCTGTGCACACACACGTGCACATAAACACACATGCGCATATGCAACATGCAAATGTGCAACATAGTCACACAAAGGTTTGAATATGAAAAAGTCATACTCTCATATGAAGCATGAATGTGCATCTCATTATCCCCCCCCCCCTCTCTCTCTCTCTCTCTCTCTTTCTCTCTCTCTCTTGCACATACACACACACACACACACACACACATACTCTCAATGTTGCCCCATGCAGCAGTCTACTCTGATTAAGATTGGTCCCATGTAGATGAATGTACCTGGTCATGACAAACATGCTGTGGGTATTGGGAAAGCCAATGAGAGTGTCTCCCTCAGTCCGCCTCACACACACACACACACACACACAGACACAAAGGCTTGTGCTCACTTTCATGTTGCTGATGGACACACGCATGCACCAAATGAACACACACACACACACACACACACACCTACATGCACAATCACACATTATGTCATGCAGGTAAGCAGCACAAACACACATGGACAGGTTCAAAAGCATATAGACACATTCTCTCTTTTGTGCATTCGCTTTCTCTCACACGCTCACATTCCTCCCTCTTTTTCACACACACACCTACAGATTCAGGCAGGTCAGTGCATCTCACAGAGCCTCTCTCAAATGCTACGTATTTAATCCGCAGCATAGTATACTGTATGGTTGATCTATAATCTATTGATTTACCAGTATGCAGTAAGATCCAACAGAATTCTAATCAACGCTAGAGGTATTCTTACTGAGCTTCTTATTACAGATCCCGCCCCCCCAAGCGTAACATATTACATGTCATTAATCGGCCAGTTGTATAATTCTCCGTTGCAGTGTGTGACGGGGAGTTAAGGGGATTTGAGGGCAGTGCGGCCGATCGCTTGAGGTCTGTATCATGCTACAACAGCAATCTTCTGCTCAGCTCTGGGGAGAGAAGACAGACAATGATACACAGTGATTAGCACTGTCTCTTCAATTTGCCATGGTGACATGATGTACTGTATATTGTAATACATGAGTAGCCGCTATTGGATGAAAACCTTGTATCTCCAAAAAGTTTTTTTAGGGGGTAAGAAAAATTTTGTGTATTTTTGAAATTATACAGTGAATGGTATCCTGTCCTGCAGCAGTATGTATCATTATTTAATATTTATTATAATGGTTAACTAACAATTGTTGATGCATATATGAATATAACTGCAGATTTTTGACAGGTGATTTGTTTTTGTTTTCGTGGATGTACAGTGTATATACTGGGGGGTAAACCCACCTAAACTCATTCACCCACTGTTTATTTATAAAATAGAGTTTAACCATCTTGTAGGCTGGCATACATCTTTCTGATATAAATTCATAATATTCATCATTGTTAAGTACCGTCAAACTGATTATATAGTTATATGAGGATAGAGTCTTTGAGGGCAAAGGCATAAATTAATGGTTTTCAGAGACTATAATCGTTTTTTGTTTGTATTGGTGGTCGTTTGCCTTATGATGGCAAGTCACTGACTGGAGCTTGTAGTTTACCCAACTTTTTAATTACCATTATATCAATGAATATTTATATGTTGTGTAACTTTCAATTAAAACAGTCTGTATTTTGACTGACAGAGGCACAGTATTTCACTATAAAAACTGGTTTTATTACATACTAAAGCATTAAGTATTTTAATTTTATTGTGATTGCATTCAGAAGTGTAAGAAAATATTAAAACAATTCATTACAACAATCGACCTCATGCTCCGCAGTACGTTTCACCCTCTCACAGTATTTGCCCTTTGTGTTCTGTGCTAGTTAGTGAAGTGCTCGACTATTGACTGGGATGAGAGCCACTTTTAAAGATGAGAATCAATGAGCAGGTGTGTTGGGGGCTAATCCATTTTTAATTGGACAGTCAGCAGGAAGTGGGGTCTTGACTCAACAGAACCCCTCTTACAGCGCTAAATATAGCATCAAAGAGTAGCAAGGCCTTGCATTTTTGATGAGTCAGCAGAAAAAAAGAGTTGTTCTCAGTCCTGATCATACTGCCTTTGACTGTATGTTTTGGTCTTTTGAGGTATTTCAGTGCGTTGCATGTCACTGATTGCTTGTTAAATCATTTCACATCAAAGCTGAGAGACAGACAGCAATGTTTTTTGTCTTGTTCAAGGTCTTGCTTGACAATTATGTGCAACATGAATAGCTTGGGAAAGGGAAAAATAGAAGCATTGCATACAGGGATGCACAATGAATATTTTATACTTGTATATCAAGAGTTTTGCTTCCACAATTAGTAATTAAAGAATGGCGGCTTGTCGACAATATTGAAACATTTCATTTTACTGAAGTTTTACTGAAGCCACTTAAGTTGAAAATATGCAATAGAAAATAAGATGGCAAATGTGTAATAAAATCATTTTGATCCCAAAATTATTATATCTAGCAAAATAATCAAGATTATCAGCCATAAAAGCATATAAATCCAACTGATTTGGTTTGTTTTGGCCATTGCCAAGGGTTTAGATTCCTCTGTATTTTCATATATTAGCATCTTCTGTGTTTAAAAAAAAAAAAAAAAAGCAATATCTCTAAATGAAAACCTGTCCCCACCTGCCTGTCATGCCAGTGGTTGGGTTGAATCATAAGTACTCTCTGCTCTCACTGCGGTACGACATCTGTTGACCCCATATAGAGTGACAGTAAAACTTTATGGCAGAACTGCATCCAATAAATTACTCTTGGATTTATACACTCCGAAGGCCTTCTCCACTCCTTATTGTCCCAAATAGAGTCAGCAACCCCTAAGTAGAGCTGAGTCAAACCCCAAGCAGCTTTGCATTGCTCCAACAAAACGCTATAAACAGAAATAGACAAACACTTAATGCATAATGCAAGATCAACATCTCTTGTGCTTTTACAAAGACACAGGATCTGATATAACTGTCCCTTGTGCCATAGTCTAGGGGAAGTGCGTACACAGTAAACCTGGCTTTGATTATATTGGGAAGGATGGGATTTTGGGGATATCATTGGGATTATCAAGTGGATAAATCCCATCACAGACTGAATTAGACCACAATCCCTCCAGGACTCAACCGTAATGTGTTCCACAATTGACTTTTGTAGCACTATACAGGTATTAAATTTATGGCTTAAATAACGATGTATAATCATATATTGTAGTTTTAGTTTCCACAATTAATAATAATTTTATTTCATTTTAGAAGCCTGCTGTAGATGAAAATATCTGAGAAGTTGATATACGAGACAATAAGTGCGGTCCGCAAGTCATCGAGACTAATGATCAGAATTAATAATCATGATCGTATTATCTACCAATATAGTCAGGATTATCGCTGTAGCTGTAATTGTGCAGCCATAATTTCACTTCGACATGTCAAGCTGCTGCATTCAGAATGGCTGTGGAAAAGATAGGATGCAGATAGGACGAGCTTTCGTGACTCTTTCTTGTCATCGGCTCCATAAGTGATAAATTGTATGTTAAGTGACATATTCCAGGTTTCCACACAAGCACAGTTCACTATGTTTCATATCTGGTTAAACAGGTGGGATAGTTTTCTTGCGATGCTGTGGTGCAACTCTCTTGAATCGATCATGTGCTTTAGGTGCTATTTTAGTGTGAAATTACAGTATATGATTGATGGTGAACGGGTAGTGAGTAATGTATTTACAGGCACACACAAGGAGAAACAGTAGCCTGTAAATGAACACACACAGACACACACACACACACATCCTCACAGCTCACGTACCTAAAAACAAAAATAATCACAATGTCATGCCTTGATACGATTTCAAGAAGCAGTTAAGCTAGTTCTACATGCTGAGTTTTGCCATATTGTTAGTGACTGTCTATCTGGTGTTACCGTGCGTTTTGGTTTTAACGTCTGGGTCCTCAAGGTTGTAGCAACAAACCGAGCTGCTGGAGAGAGAGAGATAAAGAAAGGAAGACAGAAAGGGGGGGAGGAAGCAAAGATGTGAATTTCTGGTTCTGCCGCAGAACAGCAGCAGCAACATGCTTCAACAATTAATGCTAAGTAGGTTTTCGTCCAGAAGGAGAAGCCTTGAAAATGCAAATGACCAAATTTGCTGTTTCACACCCGGGGGCAATTCCAGAGAATCTGTTTCAAACCGAGCCAGGCTCCTGCACATATTATCCAGGATGATATTGCTGCTGAACTGGACAGGGGAGTGTGTGTGCGTGTGTGTGTGTGTGTGTGTGTGTGCGTGTGTGTGTGTGTGTGTGTGCGTGTGCGTGTGCGTGTGCGTGTGCGTGTGCGTGTGCGTGTGCATGCCTCTGTCTATGTATAATCATGGATCAGTCACAGGATGGACAATCTTTGTGATGCACAGAGAGTAACCTGCAGCACCAGCAAACTCAGATTAAGGGCTTGAAATTAAAATCAGATGAGCAGTATATGTGATTTTTTGAGTTAAAGTAGTTTGAAATATAACCATTTTGAAACTAAAAGATCAGAAACCAAAGCAGTTTTCTTTGGTTTTGCAAGTGAAACATAAAGAAGAAAAAAATATATTTTATAAAACAAAACAAAAAAAAAAGTTTATCATTTCATATCTCTATAATATACATTGTATACACATTGTATAAAAGTATTAGTGTTTTGTCAACCAAGGACCTAAGTTATCTACTTTAAAAAGTAACACAAATTGTTTTAATTTTGCATCATCAATCATTTTATCAGAGTAGGTTTCACTTGTAGATATCTCATTTTGGAATAAAACTTTCAATTAAGCCCATATAGTCATCATAGGCTTAAACAAGTTAAGTTTTATTCTATGTGGAAATTCTGTGTGCAGCAAATGTAAAAACACATACTTGACAAATATCAAGCCATACACAGCACTTGACAAGCTGCCGACAAGCAGCTCTCCACAGGAGAATATATCACTGTAATCCGCATTCCTGCCAGCAGTACTAAAATTACCATGACAAAGTGCCCAAACCGCAGAACGGGCTATACAAAATATGTCAATACCAAGTGCATCACAACGTTTAAAAACATCAATATGAAAAGTCGACTTCCCGAGTGGATTAGTCTCTTCATAGCCAGAGGAATAGATGAGTCCCTGGACTTCTTGGCCTTCACTAATTGCACTCTGATGCTCCTAGGGAAGCATCTGAAACTCACCCTTCATTGGGCGGTCAGGACAGTCCAGGACGGGGCAACATGGCGGCAACCATCCAAACCACATGATGTCCGTCACAACATGCTCTTAACCTGCATTCAAGTGATGTCGGGTCATACTTTTCTCTGAAAACGTCACAACTAGTTTGCATTCACGTGCTTTATGGTCGTAAAATTTGAGAACATTTCCTCAACTGTTTACACACATTGCCAGCCTAGGCTAACATTAGCAATTGAGCTAGCGATAGCCTCGCTAGCAAGCAATCTTCAGCTATTTCATGGGATTATGAATGTACACACCACAGGAAATTCAATGTCATAGCACTATAGTTATCAAGGAACATCCATATATTAAATTTAAATTTGTACTTGTGGTTCATTTTGGGCTTTATTGTATGAAATATCTTACGTTACGTAAGATATTTATGAGATCTATCAATTTGTGCTGCATCTACAATCCCGATTTCTCCGTCTTGATCATTCGACATAATAAGGTGTTCATGTAGCACTTCTTGGTCAGAAACTCGTTCAGACCGTAAATCGGAGTTGTACTTGAATGCAGCATTAGTACAAACAGGCCCCATGTCTGTATGGTCTTTCACTGTATATTTTTCTCTCTATGTGTCTCATCAGGGCTTCCCTCTGTCCTTCAGTAGTCTTTACTATGTAATCCACTGCAGCAGGCTTACCTCACCTCCACAGAAAACCAGAGTATGAACCAGCAGCTGCATTGAGCCAGGCCAGCATAATGCAGCCAGCACTGGGGAAATCTGCATCTGAAATTAAGAATTGAATAGTCCCACACATAGAATTGGAGAAGTTTTCTACAAGGTAGCAAGAAAAGCACGTAGCGCATCGCTCAGGAGACTGGGGTTTTTAAAGAGTGTTATTACCAAAATATTGATTTGGACGTGAAGATTGCTTTTGGGCTCCCTCGCTCGCCCTGATTTTGTCCTCGCTTTCACTCTCCTCATCTGTTTTTATTGAGTTTGGTTCACTCTTGGGCGGGGGGACCTCCTCCTCGCAATATTGGCTCCTCTGTCATCTCCACCCGTGTGACAAACCGGCGTGGTTTACACTCACTCTGATTGGAAGGATCCACGGTAGGCGGGTGCGGCCGACGCGCTCTCTCGCGCCGTGATGGATGTGTTTTGGGGGGCTGCGTGCCACAGAAGTTTTAGAGCAGTAATTTAGTTTAATGGCTCAGAGCCTTTTTCGGTGCGGGCCAGGGGAGGAGGGGAGGACAAATGCAGCCGGGGTCTCCATTATAGGTGCGCCGTGGGCAGGCTATAAGACCAGGGTGTTGTTTTGTTTTTTTCCACCTCTCCTCTTAGCAGAAAACAGTCCGTAGGAGAGCCAGTGACAAACTGCCCTCTTAAGATCCATCCACGCTGTACCTGCATCTGGGAGAGGCTGGAGATACAACGCCTCTCCATCCCTCCGTTCTGAGCTACAACCTCTTATCTCTCTCTCTCTCTTGATCCTTCCCTGCTTCCAGCCACATAGTGTCTGGCAAACACAACACAGGCTACCCCCCCCCATTAGTGAGAAGTGAGAAAGGAGAGTGAGAAAAATATGGGTTGCAGTTGCATCACAGATCTCCCAGCAGGATGGTGCTATCATGGAGGGAGAACTGGCTGGCAACAGGGCAAGAAAAAGAGCGATACCAGAAAAAGATTGTTGTGGTGTGGCTGTAGTTCAATTCATAAAAGTAAAAATTAAGTCTGAAAAGGTACATTTGTGTCTAAATTTTGGAAACTAAAGCATTAGGAGGAGTTGTAGCTTGAAAAGCGTCAACTCACCTAACATAACAGTTGGTGTTCTAGCCAACAGGCTAATTTAGCAAATCAACCACATGTTAACTTGCATGTTAGCCACTACTTGATACAATAGCAAGTATGCAAATTATGTGTTTACAAGGCCGTGATTGTTAGCTATAACCAGATGAACCTAGAACCTATGTTTAGCTAACATACTAAGCACAAAATCATTATCTTAGCATCAATCAGATGTATCAATGGCAAAATGATCAGTTCCCAGTCAAAACCAGCACAGAAATTCATGTCTATTCAATCATAATTAGGTTTAGAAATGCAATCAGCTGTTCTGGCCCTCCAATATGGCCGCCAGAGGGTGCGTTACATCATCTGAAAGACCTCTATAGAGGGAGGGGAGAGAGTAAAGAGAGAAAGACTGTGCTTTATTTGTGTGTACGTGTGTGTGAGTGTGTTTGTTCTAGTGTGTGTGTGTGTGTGTGTGTGTGTGGGTGGGTGAGAGAGAGAGAGCAAGAGAAAATGAGAGTCTGGTTGTCCCTGTAGACTGGAAGCTTCTAAGATGTTAGTCATATTGTGTGTGTGCGTGTGTGTGTGTGTGTGTGTGTGTGTGTGTGTGTGTGTGTGTGTGTGTGTGCATGGTGGTTTAGTTTTATCACTGCAATAATCATGGCTTCAAACAGGGATGTATGTGATCTCTATGTTCATCTCTCTCTCTCTCTCTCTCTCTCTCTCTCTCTCTGTCATACCTCGTCCCTCCTCCTCCCTCCATCTGCAATTCCTAACAGTCAAAAGGCACCAGTGAAAATTTGGACTTTCAGTTTTGCATCCTTCAGCATTCAGACATCCAGAACATTCACAGTTAGCTCCAAAGCTGATTAGCATCGAGTGGCAGTCATGCTTCCAGCCATGTGCTCCTCTCCTCTTCTCCCTTACTTCCTCATTGATTGAAGCGCCTGGACTGTCCACACTTTACTTGTCAGGCTTTTTTTTTTTGCACATTGGATGTAAGAACACCTGGAATCAAACCATCTCCAACATTGCAAGCCAAACATCAAGCTGTCAGCCAAAGGATAAACCACGTAGCCAAAGGAAACATGAGGCTTCCTAGGTGTCAGGCAAGACTCTTTTATATAAGCAGCAGACAATTTGATTTTGGTTGGAGGTACGAAGAGGGATTTTACTCCCTTAGCATAAATTCTGAAACATCCTCCTACATTTTGTTAGGTATAGATCTGTTTGGGGGGAAATGTGTGAGTAAGCAACACTTTGTAGAGAGTACATGTAGAGACGCAGTTGTACATCATCGAATACAGCGAGGCGGTATTCGATGTTTAGTTCAAACATGTTGCCCATTGGTTTAACCAATGGGTCTGAATACATATCACCCCAGTGAGCACGTTGCTGTTTTTTGATTCTCTCTCATCACCTCTAATTGGGATTCTGTTGCCTTCTCGCTTTTACGCAATGAGGTTTTTCAGAGACAGGATAGATTCAAAGACAGACATCAAGGTAGGTGCGAAATCTCCCAAGCGGTTACTCGTATATCATTGATAAAATGGAAGATCTTTTCTTGCCTGAGAGCAGACTTGATCAAAATGTATTACTGAAATTACAGACTCATTGCTTCTCAACCCAGGTCTGTTTAACATGAAAATAAAGAAACAAAGGGAGAATTAATAACCATTCTTCCCTAATACATCATACTCTGAACTATGTGTAAATGTAACTAATACTTCAGAGCTTATCCTGGTTGTTGTAAACTGGATATATCTATTTGAGGCCACTTGAAAATGGAGCACTTCAGTATCCTGAATAATTGATGGATATCGATGTGCATGCCATTGCAATCATTGTGATTGCTTATGTTTTCCAAATGTTTTATTGTGTCTGAAAGCCCACAAAGGGAGCTCTTAAACTGAATGACTGTGTAATTGAGTTCCGTTTTATATTACATTAAGTCTATATATATACATTTTGTAATGCAAAGACTAGTTAATGTATTGGTAAACTGATAGATGTTTGGCAGTAGAATCCGCCTAAAGTGGCTTTAGTAATAATACTAACCAGGGATGCTTTACCAGATGGGCTCTTTGTCATTATCCGCCTACACCTGCCTGCCATCAATCACTGTAATGAATCCCAGAGCTTTTCCAATCACGACTAGAAAATGACACGCTACTTAACATCCTATTTGGTAACTGGTGAATGGAAATGCATGCAGACGCCCCCTGTATAATGTTGATAAAACCAGGGGCGTGAATTTCCTTTCCCTCCACACCCTCTAAACCAACTGACACTAACTAATTGACTTGCAGCACAGCTTAATAAAACTAAAAGCAGGAAGAGCCATCTACCCGACTCATTATATTGGCCTAATCCTTTATAGTTAATTAACTTTTTTCTCTGTGTCAAACAAGGGAAAATGTATAATGCTGTCAGGGGTAGCAACCCTCCCCCTCTTCTCACTTCCCTGTCCACCTGGTAGATTTGAAGGAATACTTAAAACCTGCGGTGCTGGCACAGAAACATGTGGGGCCAAATCCACTATCCACTTGTACTGAAATATTTACATGGTGGAGGAGCGTTAAATTTATTCTAGTGTTCAGAAATTCATAACACATTTCCTCACAGCAGTTTTCCCCCCCTGCCAGAAATATGGCTCCAGCACTTTACAAATGAACAGTGTGTGTGGGTGTGCGGGTGTTCCTGTGTGGGAGAATTTGCACTATGGAGCATATGCCTTTTGAACGTTGTGTATTCATGTCTATATTTGTGATTGGTGAGAAATCCCACAGATTTGACTCACATGAATGGGCCTGGTGCAGACAGATTTGGATGCTATTTACTGATGCAGAAAGTACATTATAAGACCATCACTCAAGTATGAAGAACGAAGGAGAGTCCACATCTTCCTCAGGCTGAAACTGTTCAGCAGTACATTAATGTGTTTTAATTGCATCTGTGTTGTAACACTAAAATTGTTAATGCATATTTGCACAATGATATTTTTGTCATATCTTCTCTCCAGGCTATATCTGTTAAAATGTGTGTTTGTGATTAAATATGGCTGAGCAGTTCTTAGTAATTTAATCAAACAAATAGAGTTTTAGGAACGTGGAGCATTCAATCACCATATTACACACAGTGTAATAAGAAATTAGTTTCTTCTGAGATCCCTCTGAGACATGAACCAACTTCTTGCCTAGGAGGCAAACATTATGTCATATCATGAATAATTGCCAGAACTTCTCATTTGTGATGTACACAGTGCTAACATATCAGTGCCAACATGAACCTTATTGAGTCATCTCTCCTCTCTTCCAGGCCATGGAACCAAAGGGGTGTTTGAGCTGCTGGCGGGCTGGAGGAGAACAAGGGAAAACCTCCCCTTCAAGGAGCGTGTGGCGGACGCTTTTGCCGATGTGATGGTGTGCTACACCATGACTAGTTCTCTCTACATCATCACCTTCGGCATGGGAGCTAGCCCTTTCACCAACATCGAGTCCGTCAAAATCTTCTGTCAGAGCATGTGTGTTGCCATCCTGGTCAACTACTTCTATGTTTTCTCCTTCTACGGTTCCTGCCTGGTGTTCGCCGGGCAACTGGAGCAGAACCGCTACCACAGTGTTTTCTGCTGCAAAATCCCCTCAGTGGAGTACCTGGACCGCCAGCCCACATGGTTTAAAACCATGATGAGTGACGGCCATGACCTGTCCACGCACCACGACAGCGTCCCCTACCAGAATCACTTCATCCAACACTTCCTGCGTGAGCACTACACAGAGTGGATTACCAACACCTACGTCAAGCCCTTTGTCGTCATTCTCTATCTCATCTACGCCTCTTTCTCATTCATGGGATGTTTACAAATCAGTGATGGATCAAACATCGTGAACTTGCTGGCTAGTAACTCTCCGAGCGTTTCATACGCTCTGACCCAGCAGAAATACTTCAGTAACTACAGTCCCGTGATTGGGTTTTACATTTACGAGCCCATTGAGTACTGGAACTCCACGGTGCAGGAGCATCTGAAGACACTGAGTCACGGTTTCAACAAGATCTCCTGGATGGACAACTTCTTCCACTACCTGCGGGTGGTGAACGTGAGCGCGTCGACCAAGAGCGACTTTATCACCATCCTCAAGGGCTCCTTCCTGCGCAGCCCGGAGTACCAGCACTTCACTGAGGACATCATCTTCTCCAAGAACCGTGAGAGCGATGAGTATGACATTATTGCCTCACGCATGTACCTGGTGGCGCGGACCACAGAGAAAAAGCGCGAGGAGGTGGTGGAGCTTCTGGAGAAGCTGCGTCCGCTGATGCTGATCAACAGCATCAAGTTCATCGCCTTCAACCCCACCTTTGTTTTTATGGACCGCTACAGCTCCTCGGTCATCTCGCCCATCCTGACCTCAGGCTTCAGCGTGCTCACCATCCTCATCCTCACTTTCTTCCTGGTCATCAACCCCTTGGGGAACTTCTGGCTCATCCTGACGGTTACTTCTGTGGAGCTGGGCGTCTTGGGTTTAATGACCCTCTGGAACGTTGGCATGGACAGCATCTCAATCCTGTGCCTTATTTATACCCTCAACTTCGCCATGGATCACTGTGCACCACACCTGTACACTTTTGTGCTAGCCACCGAGCACACTAGGACGCAGTGCATCAAGTTGGCACTGGAGGAGCACGGGGCAGCCATCTTGCAGAACGCATCCTGCTTTGTGATCGGGATGATGCCCCTGGTGTTTGTGCCTTCCAATCTGACCTACACGCTGTTCAAGTGCTCTCTCCTCACTGCGGGCTGCACCGTGCTGCACTGCTTCGTCATCCTGCCCGTCTTCCTAACCTTCTTCCCGCCGTCCAAAAAGAGACACAAGAAAAAGAAACGTGCCAAGCGAAAAGAGCGGGAGAGGGAGAGGGAGCGGGAAAGGGAGAGGGAGAGGGAAAGGGAGGAGATAGAATGCATCGAAGTCAGGGAGAATCCTGATCATGTGACAAACGTCTGAGTGGGTTGTAATTTGAGCAGCGAGTATCAGTGGGTATCCGTCAGTGATTGGTGGATGAGAGGTGTTGGCCTGTCCAGTGGTGAGGCACCTCTCAGGGTCCAGAGGTGTCAGAGATGTCCTCTGACCTCATAAAGTGGGGTGGGCACTCGTAACTCCCAGCCAATAGCAGCCATGCTGGCCAGAGTAGAGAGCAGCCCCATTGGTCAGTCATTCAGTCCTTCAGTCTGGACAGTGTATCTCATTTGCACAACCTGCAACATGCTCACGGTTCTTAAGTTCTTTCCCAGCCATTTTGGCATATAAAAAACAAGTTACCATGCACTAGAACCAATGCTAGCTTAATCTGTAAGTAAATTCTACTCATATATTAGTCCATTTAGCAATTATATGTTCAGCTCCTGCAGCCCTTGTCTCAAAGGAAGCAAGTGAAGAGCATAGAAGCCTCTTCAGGGGAGGTCAAGCGCTCTCAAACTTATTCGCAGTTATCAAAATGAAATATCTCATTATGGAAGGTGGTGGAAGTGGTTAGTGTGATTAGACAAAAGTGTTTAGATTAAAATTGAGCGGAGGACGGCTTACTCTTCACACCTTACTCTTCACACTGATAACTGCAAAAATCTAACGTAACCAAAATTTTGTGGGAGGGAGAAACTGCGGACCCGAAAGCACATTGCATGCTTTTCTCTAATACACCAAAATAGCTGAACAGCTGAACTGGGCAGATGGCATACACTGTGTCCATTATGAAGAATTATCTTGCACATTATATCATGTGAATAGAATTGTCAAGGTTAATTTAAGCAGGAGACAAATACAGTATTTCTGCTTTATTTCAGAGTTCACATATGGTCTTAGGCAATGGCAAGTGGAACTGCAGTGGGCTGCGGCATATGATAAATACATGAAGGCGAAATGATAATAAGTGACTGTTCTGCAGCAGTATTTGGGAAGGCAGGAATGCCTGAGTTTTAGAATATGACTAAAGTAAATCCTAAACTGCTTTGCACCAGACCAGTAAAACCAAAAGTGAAGAGTATCGTAAAGGCTTGAAATATTGAACTCGCCTTTCTAGGTTGATAACAATGGAGCGTTTCTGTGAAGGTATGAATGTCACCTTGATTAAATTACATAAAGACACTAGCACGGCACTGAGAACTGGAAGGTTTGAATGTGATTTCGATACTAGCTTCAACTGAGGTTACCCGACTTGTCTCAGTAATTTGATGAACAGCGGTGCCAAATACAGTGTATAGAAATTTTTGTGTGACTGGATTTCTATAACAAATCACTTTTAAAGTTTCAACCTGCATACAAATCAAACACCATGAATGATGAATTATTCTCGCTAATTTGAATGGTTGCTAGTATTGTTTTTCAGTGTTGGTTGCTGAGCAAGATAATGAAGGGGGCATTTGAAATAAGCAATGAGGCACTTTCTTTACTGTAGAGCTACACTGCTTCTGAATAGCGTGAAAAACTGATGGGGCACAATGCAAAAGTGAGGGTGCAATGCCCCCTAATGCCGCCTGTAGACCTGGAGCTGGTTTTGTCCCTACAGTAACTGAGTTTATTTAGCCTAAAACTTAAAATAACATTCCATTAAAAAAAAATAGCGTTCCCTTCCACTAATACCCTCCTTGAATATTCAATCTTAGCAGTCCAAAATGGCTGCCTTCTCCCCAGAGGGTAAACAGTATTATCTAGGTCTGCTGATGCCCGATAACAATCTCTGTTGCGGTCCCAAAACAAACACACTCAAGGTCAGCAGCCCCGACAGATACCAATCTCACACTGACCTCTGGCAGGCGGATCTCAGCTGGTGGCATGTGATAGAGAGGCCTCATATGTGAAGAGATGTGGCTGATTGCGCACCGGTCAATATCTTCTTAGGGGATTGGCTGGTTCTTACTGGGCTGTCGTGACATTGAGGGGGCACTGCTGTCTTGTTTCTGTGTGCTGCTGCTTAGAAACTTAATGGCTCTCATACAGCGCAAACAAAGCTAATCAGACAGCTGAGTGGGGAATGTGCATACTGGACCAAATGTCAGTGAGACGTATGTGTAAGAAATATTTGATGTTGTGTCACCGTTGGCGAAGGATCGTGTAGGAAAAAAAGTTGGTAAAAAGACTGAGCTGGTTTTCATTCAGTATGAAATGACAGCTCACTAGTTATCAAAAATGATATCTCTGGCTGATCATGGGCATACCCACTCCTTGTGTAAATCATTAATATTTGTGAACAAATTAGCGACCAAGGTGAAAAGGAATCTTCTTTCTCATGCCATACTCATTAACCTCTATTGAAAGCCAGTTTAGTCCTCAATGGGTTGAAAAAGTATCACTTATACTGTACCATTAACAGATTTACTGCTTTTGTGGAGTTTGAAAGTAATCTTAAGTGTTGAAGTGTTACTAGTAAGAACGTCATAGCTTTCATCAACTAGACATTGCCCTACTCAGAAATGAGGAGTAATAGGCAAGCTACTTACTGCAGCACCTGCAGTCGTTACAACATTATGTAAAAGCCATGTCATGTATGTATAGCAAGAAGGCATGAAAATTTTGATAAAATGGGAAAGAAATGCAAAACTGAAATAATTTACTTCCCAAAATGGACTGTGTTTGCATGGCACTGTATTGTATGTATGCATGTATTTAATTTTTTGTATGAAGTCTGCGTATTTTTTTTTTGCTACGCTGTAGTGACTTATGTTTGTTGTTTCAATGCATATTCTGTAACACCATGTGCTGCAAAAGAACAAAATGAGTCATTTCTGTTCCAAAACAAAAGCCAGAGGATAATATCTCATGTGTAAAATAACTGTACATTACTATTTTCTATATTTTCTAAGAAAAAAATCTACTATAGAAAGATTTTTTAATGACAGAATTTTCTTTAAAAAAAAAGCAATAAAAAAGAAAAAAAAGTTGAACACAGTAGGCCAGTAATAAACAGTGGAATGTTACCAGTATAAGTACTAGATCTTATTCCTTGCACACTGCAGTGTCAATGTTTGTTGATGATCTCACATTTTATATGGGAGACTGTGGCCAACGTTTTATTATTTGCTTGTGTGTCTCAACTTCTTTATCATCACTATCTGGCCATTAGATAACAGGGAAATATTTAACAGTCTCTTTTTTTTTTCTTTTTTTTCTTTTCTTTTTTTTTTTTTAGTTTAATCAGGCTTGGCGATGATCATTTCTACCAAACATAGGTTGCAAATTAACATAGAATATTACTGAAATCTTCAATTTTTATACTGAAATAAATCTTTTAGAGTCTACTATAAGGCGTACCATACTTAGCTGGCAAATATTTCAATATTTAACAAATATTACACTGTCTTAAAACATGATTCCTAATCATTCTTAGCCTCCACATACTGTAGGCAACCTATCATTGCTGCCTAGAAAGCTCTTGCCATAGACTAGACAGGTTCACCATTTTTGACATTCAGCTTTCTGTGCTCACAGTTGGCATCATTCCTAGTGCTGAATGCCGTCTAATTAGGCTACTATGTGTTTTAAATGTGTCAGGTTCACAAAATAGCAATTCATGGCTTCCTATTTCTATGTTAATACACTGAGTTGAAGTCTTACCAATGTGTTTGCTGAAACGACATAATTGATATTCAATACTCATCTACTGTTTTCAGTCTTCCTTTGAAGAAAACCCAACTCAAAAAGAAAAAATTGGCGTCATATGTTTCAGAATTTAATTTGATGGGTGCCCTATATTCTTGAAGAAGTTGATCTGGTTTCTGATATATAAGATTTTATGTTTTTGTCAGGGGACATCTCACTCTCACCCAATGGGAGAAACATAGAGTACATGTTTCTGATCTGTAGCCCAGAAATACACTTATGCACAATTATATTTTCTGACTCAAAAAGACTATAAATAATAAGTTGTAAGTAGTAAATTTAGGTTGTTCTTCCTTTTAAGTCACAATTAATATATTCCCATAATCATGTGAAAACTCACCTTCATCCATCCTTGCAGTATTTCTCCTGGAAGACAGATAACCGTGAAGGTTTTACAGTCACTCAAACCCGCTTCACGTATTGCACATTTTCTAATGTTACAAATCAACTTCATTGGACCCATCCCAGAAGCCTGTGCTATATTGTCTACTGTAGCCCTTTTTGTCTTTTATGGGGAAATGATAACTCAAATATATGCGATACTGTGACATTACAACTAAAATACCCATGTGATGGATAGGCTTCAAACAAGACCAGGTTAACATTGGGTATGAGGCCAGGTTGCCTCCGAATTTTTATTTAACGGTGATGGTGAGTATGGTGCATGATTCTCAAAAGCAAAAAGGCACTGAAATAAATATAGAGATGACCAAATCTTAAGTGAGGTTTTGGCAGTTAAGGTTGGGGCAAACAGCAGATGAGTCTTGCAGAGCCCTTTGACCATGCACCAGCACATTTTAAGTTTGCATAACCAGGTACAGCACAATATTCCCATAATACAGGGCAATAAAATTATGCAATCCCCACTTCGCTTGTTGAATAATCTACATGGCAAATCTGTTTCAACAACAGCCTCAGAGGACAAATTACTGTTTTATTGTCAGTCATCTATCTTGTATGTCAACTAACTAAGCCACAAAATAGGCTCATGTTGCTCTCATTCATCAAATCTGTTGTTTAATGGCATCTAGTTCAGCATTTTTCATAAAGTTTTAACATTGTGCAGAAGGGAACATTGTGAACATTGTGCAGAGCTCAAATGGGACTAATGTTACCTCAGAAGGTAGAACTCATACACTGTTTCTGTGTCTTAACTACGGCGATCTTTTTTCCTTTCTCTTTTTCCTTTCTTTCTTTCTTTCTTTCTTTCTATTTTTCTATTTGTCTTTCACCTATTTGTGTGCTACCATTTACCTATTCTTTTTGACTCCTGGTGTTTACCTGTACAATATGTACTGTCTGATGGTCATTGTATAACTTGCTGGATTTGAGTTTTGTGACCCAAATGATAAAGATCTGTATATGGTAATAAGGATCGCATAGTACAATGTGTTGATGGTTGGTTGTTTATTCATATAATGATAACTATGTATTTGGAGGAATCTGGTCAGTTTGATTTTGCCAAAGTCTGAGCCTTATATACTGTGTCTTAAAGGGGCATACCACTCAATTTAAGAAGGTATACACAGTATGTTGTTCCTGTGGTCTAGGGCAGTCCAGTCTTTGCTAACACGATCAACCCTCTCCCAAAACAAGAAGCTACACAGCTAAGACTTGACATTATGAGGTCATCAAGATGTAAAATCTGATGAAACTGCAATTTTCTGTGGATTGTTCTACATTACCTTTAAAGCGAAGCTCGCGGGTATAAAAACTCAACATCAGCCGCCCATTCATCATCTATTGAGCAGCTTTCCACTTTACTAGCTTTCCACTTTACATTTTGATATCATCTTAGTCAAGTTGAGTTGCTTGACTTCTGGTTTTGAGATTTAGTCATGATCACAAATCTTGGATCGGTCTCTCCTTGGCGATACGAACAACATATCAATTCTCAAACTGGGTGGTATTCCACTTTTAAGTGTTGTAAGCGCCTGGTAGCTTCATAAGTCTGTGGGGTTGATATATGTCATGACCTGTGGCATTGCCTTACATTCAGTGCTATCTATGTTTATATTCACTACTTCAATACCGATGTTGATATCCTTCAGGTGGAGTACTTTTATTATATTGTGACTGAGGTATCAATGTTAAGTCAGGTCTTCAGAACTAGGTAGACTGAAGATACACTGTGAAGAGATGACATTGCGGTCATCATGTCACATGTCGTTGGCGGTTTGAGTGTTGTGTGAATAGGTGGAGTGGAAGCGTATGGAAGTGGAGGACAAGTGTTGTCATGTTTGATATAGGTACTATACTGTGGAATTCAGGCTTTTAAGTGCAGTTCATCCTTAATGCCTTTTTCGTAACTATACAGCACACAACAATCACTCACACTCACATGCAGCATTTTAGTGGGGTTATAATTGTTTTTGCTCTGAAACTGAGAGAAGTGCTCATGCATGACTGTGAGAAACTGCTCAGAATTTATGGTGCACATGTATTGTTTTTATTCCCACATTCAAAATGGGATTACAAGGCTTCCCAGGCCAGCTCTCTCCATCTCTAATCACTGTTAATGTTGCACATGTTGTGTTATGTAAATGCTAATGTTGTGCAGCTCTGTCACTGCATGGCTTTGTACCATACACACACACACACATAGACACACACACAGGAGGCCATGAAAATAGTTTCTGTCCATACCAGCTTGGTCTTTGCGTTGGCTTATATTCTGGTCAACTTTCTGCTACACCGGTGTTTGGCGTCACTTTTGTTTTTGCAAATCTTTTTCTCTTCTCCAAGCAGCAGGAAGATTTAACCTCGTTTGACTGGAGTGACAGACAGAGAGAGAGAGAGAGAGGGAGGCGTAGGCAAGGATGAGAGAAGTGTTAGAGGGAGGAAGAGATAAAAAAAAAATAAAAAGTGCTGGCAAAACAGGAGGTAAGCCCTCATTTGAATTTGAGAAGATTCCAGCAGCAGGGGATGATGTGAAGTTTTCTGGTGAAGGGAGATGTCATATTGAGGATGACTGCAACACTGCAAAAAATGTGCATCTTTAACAAGTCTTTTACTGCTGTAATGAGTCTTGCAATCTTATTTTTCTTAAAACAAGTGGGGGGAAATCTGCTGTTTCCAATGGAGATTCACTCATGAGTGACGCTATCTTGAAAACAGGTAGATTACTCCACTAGTATCAAGATAATGTCATTTGTTTATAGAAGATGCTTGAAACAAGTTGATTGGCATTGGAAGAAAGTGGAATTATCTCAGAATTGTCACAGATTTGTTCACTTGTTTTAAGAAAAAATACAATGTTTAAGGCTCAATACTAGATTAAATGACTTGTCAAGATGGGCACTTTCTGCAGTGAGGCTGCCAGGCTTCAGCAGGGAGGCTGTCTTAAAGGAATTAGCACTGAAGAAGTTAAAAGCTTGGATTTAGAAAGCGTCAGTATCACTGAGGAAATTTAAAAACTGATGTGCTGGTTGAGTTTTTGTGATGGTTTTGGCAATTTGTGATGGTATGTTTACGGTTTGTTGACTAGGTCTAAAAGTGTGTCTACGTTATGACATCCTAGATATTACAGGCAGTAGAGAAAGTGGAAGACTACCGTGAGCCTGGTCTTTATTATACACGACACTGGAAGTTATACTGTACATGCTGATGTCGTGGTGGCTTTTTATAATCCCCAAGCGTTTTCCTTCCTGAGCGGAGGGAGATTGGCAGCAGGAGTGGCTGGTGTCGTGTTGTGCTCCATTGCAGCGTTATTGCGCCAAGCGTCTTGGCCGGGGATATTTTTGGCTCCCACCTTGTCTTAATCCTGTCGTGATTCTCCGATGGATTATTCATGCTTCCTCTCCTCTCCCCTTCCTCCCTCCTGCTCATCCCACCTTCTCTCTCTCTCTCTCACTGCCTCCCGTTCCTTCCCCCCCCCCCCCCACTTTCTCACCTTCTCTCTGCTTCCTCTTTCACACTTTCACATTCTCTCCTCCTGAGTCTATTCTTCTCACTCTCCCCCCCGCCCCCCCACCTCCCACCTCCTCTCCTTCCCCTTTTCTGTCATCATTATCATGCCTGCATGCTCCCAGCCTGTAGGTGCGTAATTCAATAAGTGTGTGGTCCCATGCTGGTGACCAATCAGTTATGTAATGTATCTGCAGTACTTCCATGCCCTCCAATAAATAAATAAATTAATTAAAATCCTGTTATTTAACAACCACTACCTACAGTACCTTTTAATGTTTCTCTCCACATCCCCCTCCATTTTGACCATTTTCTTCATAAGGTATTGAGGTAGTTAGTTTCATTCCTGAGGGTTGGTGCGGTAACAGCCTACATAGAGTTATCTCTCACTCTCTCTCTCTCTCTCTCTCTCTCTCTCTCTCTCTCTCTCTCTCTCCCTCAATTCTCTACCTAAAAAGGAGATTCTGAAGTCTTTTGACAGTGAATGAAGATTGAAAATGTATGAATGCATATTTGACTAGAGATGATGTAACTGAAGACCATCGGCCTTCACTGAGAGTGAGAAATCTGTGAGATCTTTGTTACGGTCGAACAGTTTTGTGACTTGGATATATCACTGTGTTCGGTTGCTAGGACTGGAGGAATGGATGTATGATGGGAAAGTTGCTGGCAGTGAGTAAATCCTATTCCTATCAAAGAAGAAGAAAAAAAAACGGTCTGCATTCAAAAAACACTGTTCAGGCTCACTTCGTTGCCAGATGATTCTATTTCTAGTTCCTTTTCTCCATGCAAATAGAAAAGTATGCACAGATGTTCCAGCACTCAGGCCGTCCTCAGTGCGCCGGCTTTTTCACTTAGTCCTATTGGAAAGCATGCATCCAAACCACTTGTAACTTGAGTGTCTGTATTGGAGGACTGCAGGAGTGGCTGCCAGGTTGTAGCTAAGTTCCTATGCTGGTCTAGACAGTCTGGGAAAGTATAGCAAAAGAATTTCATAATTTCCAGGGCTCTAAAATCTTAGGAATAGCACAAAAAGCCTGTAAAAGAATGAAAAATACACCTCTTCTGTCCTGATACAAATAGGACGAGGTATTTTATGTAAGTTTTAGACCCGGTGTAATTTCATATATTGTGATATTCGTTGTTGTACAGAATAATCTTCAGCTCTTTTAGAGTGACATGGCGTAGCTGCGCAGCCACTACCAGCATACATCATATTTAACGCCAAACAAAGACTTCAAATACAGTCAAGAAATTAAAGTCTGGGAAATGTAGGGAATTTAGAAATGGAAAATGTGCAGGAAACTAAACTTTCAGGCAGCATCATCCACAGCAGCCACTCAATCATTTGACATGTTTTGGCCCACTGACAGAAGCTGAGCCAAGTAGTTGTTAGTCTGAAATAAACACATTATGCAGTAAGAATTAGATGAAAGGATATACATTAAGTCAGCTTGTGTACTCGGTGTGTGTGTATGTGTGTGTGTGTGTGTATCCTCATCAGTTCTTCAAAGGCAGTAATCTGTTAAGTGACGGCTTGAATGACTTCTGCGTAAGAGGTTAGCGTTTTTACTTTCATGAGCGCAGCGTTACTCTCAAAACGGCGATTTCAGCTGTTTTCAGCTATGTGAAATACCACAAACATTCACGGCAGCAGCAAATGAACAAGCAGTCTTCCATAAGTGCAGACATCTAGGTAATAATAACAGCAGAAAAGACCTCTTTGGACAGCATAGCCTATACGTCTCAGCTGGCAATCTGTAACATAAAAAAAAACAATGGAGAAAAAAAACTTTTAGATTTGCAGATGTGTCAGGCTGAAATGAGCTGGGTCAAAATAATATCTGGAATCCTTTTTTTTGCAAATGCTTTTTACAGTGATTGATTGAGCTTGCCTAGCACATTGCAGCCAATTGCATTGTCTCAACAGCAGCAAACCCGCCCATCCTTGGCACTTCTTACCGGCCGAAGCTAATGTTCTGGATGTTTCTGGAAGGATTTTGGATATAATTTGACCCCAGGCTTGCATACTGTATACAGTGCATTTATCTTGTAGCGAGGAGCTGAACACTACTAATCAGACCAGCCAAAAATAGAACCATAGTGAGTTGATGATGTAAGGGAATGTCTCAGTTTAAATTTATTAGAAGAAGTATGCTTTTGAATGCTCTGAATATTTTAAATGTAAACTCTTTTTCTACTGCCTGCAATGTTGAAGCTATAAATAGTATGCATATGATAAATCTTTTTTACTTGACGGAAAAAAAAAAACATGATTTTCATTAAAAAAAGCTTTTGTCTATGAAACACTTGTGACTGACTTCTGTTATTTGTTGTTGCCTGTCTTTGTGTTTCCATGCTGTTCGTGCTGTAACTGCTGCACAGGTGAGACATTTGAGGCCTTCACAAATGTGATATAACTGGATTTGTATTGTGCCTTCCATGTTTTAGTATTTTGTCAACAGTAAACTAAAAGATTTTGAGAAGCGGGCTTTTGACTGAAAGGCCGCTGGCTCAGTTCCTCAATCAAGCGATGGAAATCTGGGTGGGGAGAGAATAAATTAGAGTAGCGCTGTCCTCTTATTCAACAAGTACCGTCTGTCAGAATGTCCTTAAGTAAGGCACTTACCCCATAAGAGCTGCAGTGGCACTGATCAGTGGCCAACAGTAGAAAACTACGGTTCTACTGGGCAGCTCCCATGTGTGAAAGTGTGAAATGATTAAAATGTGAAGCAGGGCGGCGCTAAAAAAAAAAAAAAGAAGGCCAATGTGTGCTCAGCAAACCTTCTCCGGATGAATAAAGGCTAAAAGCATGGTAAACACAGCAGAGTACACACTCATCTCCTGCTGGTACATTCTCATTCAGAATATGTATTTTTATATCACAAGTGAACCAAATCTATTATGTTGTGTTTTTGTTAGCTCTGTGTTGACTTTTACATATGTGACTGTCTCTGATGTGACTGAACTATAAAATGTAAAGAATCATTAGGGAGACATAGTGAAGTCCTTAGGTTTAAAGGTTTAAAAGTGCTCATTGAGAATAGGAATCAAATCTATAGAAAACTGAGATTCTAGCTCTAAGATTGAAAAAGAAAAAGTAAACTCTTGAGCTGTATACACAAAGTCGAAGGCACTCCATCACTTCATAACGTCTTCATCTGGGAAAGATGCCTTGATGAAGACCTTATGGTCAAAACATGTTGGCTCTAGTCTAAGCTATGACAATAAAGGCTTTTTAAATTTAGATGTTTTAGTCTCTTCCCTCCTTACTGGATTTCGAGTGGCTTGGACTTTTTTCTCACTGCTTTTCAATCTTTGAGCTAGTATCTCAGTTTTCAATAGATATGGTAACACTCATTAATTTTGTAAAGCCAGCAGGAAGACTGCAAGTACCCACATGGCCCATATGAATATATAAGATGCCTACATTAGTGTTGAGTTACCAGTCGACTCACTATGTTTCCATGAGAAAATCTGTATAATGTCACAGGCCACTTTTACCATTTACAGCCTATATTTCCCACTTCCGATACAAATCTAAGGGATATTAATCTGAGGCTTTGACAAGTATTGATACACCTTTTCTGTTCAAAATGATTCTCATTTGAAGAGTATTCTTCCAAAATGATATACAGCTGTGGTTGGGTGAAAACCTTGTATCTCCAAACTGTTCAGGAAGCTTCACAACGATGCATTTCTCAGGTTATCCATTGAAAGGTTTTCATAAGCCCAAGGATCACAGAACCCATAGAAGAGCATGTAATCCTTCAAGTTAAATCATCACCACAAAACCACCAAAATTTGGAGTTACAAGGTTTTAACTCAACAGCAACAATATTTCACTCCATTTGAAAAAGCTCTTTCCAAGTGATTGTTGGCATGAAAGAAAAAAAACAACGAAATGTTAAATGTATTAGCTAACTTACAACTCAAAAGGAATTGCTCAGAAAATCCTGCAGCACTCACCCAGGATAGATGGATAATCGGTGGCAAGGGTTAAAACTGTTTACAGTACTAATGCAATATAGACACAAGGTGAAATGGCTATCACTACAGTGGTAATATATGATAGAGGACAGTTAAGGTTATGCCACACACACACACACACACACACACACACACACTGAGCCTCAGCTTCCAGATGGAGAGCGAGGCTTTTCTCTCCTTGTTTGTTGTCTGACGGCGTTTTCCGAATCAGATCTGTCTGTAGAGAAGTCTGTCTCTGATGTATTATTGGGGACACACACACACACACACACACACACACACACACACACACACACACACGCACACACACAGCTCTGCCCCCTCCCTAACGCCCTGCAGGAATGGCTACAATTGGGAAGCAGTGTGCATGTAAGCGTGTGTGTGTGTGTGTGTGTGTGTGTGTGTGTGTGAGACCCCCTGTCTGTGTGTGTTAAACACTTTGCTCTGCAGGAAGCGATAAAAGGCCAGAAAGCCTCGTTGCAGGTTGAGCTTACAGCTTGCTTCGCTCCCTTTAGGCGCACACACTAATTCACAAACACACACACACACACACACGCACAAACACACACGTAAACACAGCACAAAGAGACACATTTTTAATCTGATCTGCCATATCACAAAGACTCTGCTAATCTTCTGAGGTCTGATGTACGTGTATCAGCAGCGCCCAAGGGCCTCCTGCACTTTTAATGAATTCACTCTCCACTCTCATAATACATATCATTTATATTTTCCTGCCTTCCATTCCGTTCCGGCCGTTCTTTTTCTTCGTCGTGCTCAAGTGCATCGCCGGCACTGATGAATTCACATTTATCGGCGCATGTTATAGCCTGTGATGTATGAGGCAGCGTACACACGGCCGTGTTCAATCAATCCTGCTAATATCACTCCTCATATTCCAACTTACGTGTTTACAGACTACAGATGCCCTCTCCTTTTCTTATTGGTAGTCTTGGGGCAAGCACTGTCTTTTATCAATTCAATTATCAGTAACTTCCTCAGACTGAAAAGAAAATGGGATTTCAATCTAATTGGTATTGGCGACACAACCAAATGTAGTCTGTTAATCAGGGGTTGTCCAAATATTAGTGGTTTTCCTCACAAAGGCAGGTGACAGGCCGGTTGTAATTCGACTTGGCTTTGGGTCTGTTCTGCTAAACGAAGAGGAAAATGGGACCAGTAATTGGAGCGTGTCAATTCACAAGGCTTTATTACATCCATTTTGGGAAATGTGTTAATATTTCAAACACGCAGATGATTACGTTCTTCAAAATGGCACTGTTAGTGAGGAAAGATTCCACAAGCAAATGATAAAAAAAACTGAATTTCACTCTCTTGCAATCATTTTCACAGAGAAAATGTCCAGTCTTTGAAATGGGGAATGTCTCCTTTTGGTATGAAACCCTTCAATCTCACTAAGTCTGGCATTCAGGTGTCATATCACTGCATCTTAAATGATCTAAAAGGTTACAGTGATTGGGACAGTAAAGGATACAAGTATAAAGCAAAATCTTCAAAGTCCAAGCCACAAATATCTGAACTAAGATACTGAATCAGACTTTTATTTTTCCTTCCCATATGATATTTAACTCAGACTAAAGTCCATGGGTTAATGCAGTGAGTGCGGTTTGGTCGTTAGTGACACCTAGCCATGCAGAGAGAGGAATGACATAACCCACATCTGATTCCAAATTCATTACGTTACAGGGAAGCTCATCGCCACTAATTACAAATCCCAATCAGATAATGAAAATAGTCCATCTGGCACGGCGGGCTGGAGGCAGAGAGAGCAGGAGGAGGAAGACGAGAAGAAAGAGAGAGAGAGGAGACAGATAGAGGATGCTGTTGAATCTCTGCATTTATCTTTTTTTTTTTTAGGCTTATGTAGTGTAGCTCTCTCTCTCTCTTTCTTTCTTTTTTTCTGTCACTCTCTGTCACTCTCTGCCACTCACCACACTCCTTCTCACCCACTCCTGCTTGCATCTCTCAAGAAAAATGAAATATTCATGGAAGCACTGGATTTTTTATCTGCTGCTTATCATCCAGCCAGCCTCCTGCTTCCACTACTACTGGAGCCATCACTACTACAGAGCCGCCAAGGACGCCGCTGCCGACCGCCGCCACCATCACCATGACCACCAACACCTCGACCATCTACTGTAGTTCACACCGTTTATTTTCAGAGCGTGTTACTGTATCTGTGCAAGGCCAAGCTCCAGCTCCAGCTCCAGCCGCCCTGCCTCCCACACAGCAAGACGAGCAGGAGAACAAAATGGTGAGAAGGATGATGTGGGAGAGAGAGAGAGAGAGTGTGTGTGTGTCTTTTTGGGTGCAGACATGGGAAGGATAGAGGGAAGGAGGGAGGGAGCAAGGGAAGGAGAGAAGGAAAAAATCAAGTGTGGGAAGGAAGGGATGGGTGGATGGAGGGAGGAGGGAAGGAAAGATGCAGCGCAGGACATCAAGAAGAGCTTTGGTTCAAATGTGTCACATAATTATATGACCATGATATTTCCACAGTCCATTTCCACTTATGAAATCTGAAACGAGTGGTTCCTGATTCTCCCAAGGAAAGCGAATATGAGAAAATGATCTATCACTGCAAAAAAAAAAAAAAAACGCCATCTCCATTTTCAGACTGTGTTAAATAAATTCAGAGATTTTATAGCAGACATTCATACTTGTGATGCTGAAGTTACATGCTGTAGTGCTGGCTGGCTTTTCAACTACAAAGGAAGAGCCATTGCTCCCCCTAGAGGTTTCTCTCTGCTCAACAGTGGTTTTTATGTGATATTTCACTTTGGTAGGGCATTTTCATTTTTCAGTGCACATACACTGTCTCTGAATAGGAGCTCAGGAATTGTCAACCACTAAAATTTGCCACTCTGAGGAGCCACTTTTTTTTTTTCATTTTGTAAACCTAGTCTAAAAATCCTGCTTCCAACACATCTATAAACAAGGAAAAGTAGATCCAGGTAGTTTCAGTCACACATGATACTTTTTTTTAGTACATTTATTAAAACGTTACTATGTTCTGTGCTGAAGTGCATTTTTGAGGTAGACCTACTTGAATATTTTTCTTCACAGCAATTAAAAATACCTCAATTTTACTCTTCATTTTTTTACTGTCAAGTCATCGTTGATATCAAGTGGGCAACCTCCATCACATATATTTCATTGAATCAGGCCCAAAATACCTTAGTGATGATCAGCAGTAAACATGGCCGTTCAGATGAATGCCACATCTGCTAAAATTAATGTAAGGAAAACAATGCAGTGTAATTAGCAGAAGCACAAATGTGTTTCATCAGAGGGGTCAAAGGTCAGAGAGTAGGTCGGCTCAACCCAAAACGTTGAACGTCTTGCTAAAGTCACAATAAAGTCTCATCAGGATGGTACTGGTCATCACAGAGATCAAACCTATACTGTCAAGTTTATGTTGTTCATATAGTTGGCCACTAGAGGGCAGTACACTTTGTTTCCAACGGTATTCTCAGTGACCAAAGCCCAGTGCAGAGTTAGTAATGTTATTCAATAATGTAATGTCTAGTTGCATTGTATCACCTGTTGTTGATTATTTTTGTAGTACAAACCTAAAGTGATGTGTTTATCTCAGATGTTACCCTATGGTTTTAATATTCAGTTTTATTATTGGTGCACATTGACATGATACAATACAATATGATATATGATGATGGTTAAGGCTACCAATACTGAAAAGGAAAAAGCAGCATTGCACTTCCCTCACTCTTTTTTGCTCATGAGGAAAATCAAACTGACCGGTTGCCACTTTCTATTTGGCGTTTGTGCCATCAGCAAACCTCAAAATAACTCTATAGGAGGGGAGAGGAGGTGGGACATGAACTCCTTAGCAGCACTGTTGATGATAAAATGACGGCTTTGTCAAAGTATAGAGTGGACAGGAATAAGGAATAAGCAAGTAATGGTGTAGATTGCAAGCAAATAGTGTTTATTAGCTGTAAGCGGGCTGTTAGAAAGAGAGATATACTGAAGAAAGAAGAAAAAACACTTTAGACACAAGTGAAATCCAATTACAGCAAGTTATTAAGTACATTTTCATTGAATGCAGTTGATGAAGGATTCATTCTGTCTAAACAGCAGTTTGTGAACAGTAATTGAAGACGCAAATGTACTTATGTGCACGATATTGGTGTACTTCCATGATTGGTGCCAACATCTTGGAGCATTTAGGCCTGTCAAGACTACTTGAAACACAAGAATGATTTAAGAAAACAACAAAAAGTAATTGTTTTCAATGGTAAAGGGCCCCAGAAAGAAGCTCTCGGCCTGGAAGACGTGAACAAAAGCAATACACCGTTCTCTTTTGTTTGAGGTGACTGAAAGAAAAAGTAATTACATCCACAAAATGAAAGCAGTGAATCAATGTTGCTGTTTCTTTAACTTTTCTCTCTATTGCAGACTGTCACTTCAAAAAGATAAACCAAAAAAAAAAAAAAACCTCAACATCGAAAGACATTAATCCGTTTAAATCCATCTTGAAGGAATTAGTCTTGATGACGTTGGTGCAGTTTCACAGTACTGACACACATGCTACAGCACCTCACATACAGTCAAAGAGAATAACAGAATAAGGAGCATGAAATAAATTATTAGATTCGCGTTGTTGTTGCTCATCAAGTGTACCTTGCAAAAAAAAACACATTCCTTTAGGTCAGAATCCCTGTGAGTCAATAACATGTTTTTATGTTTTTTCATCCTTCTCTATTATTAATCAAATCTAGAATGATGCTTCAGTTCAGATTCACTTTGAATGTTTCCATGATGCTCATTCTGCTAAATCAAATGATTATAATCCCTACAATCCTGCAAATGCACTTCAATTTACTTCATATTCAGAGGATTCTCATATGCCATTATCCACCACTAGGTGCTGCAGCAGCACAAGTCTCAGGCGGACTATAGTGTGAAAATCCACCCTAAAACCAAAATCACATGCAGCTCCGTCAATATTTGCCTACTCCCAAAACTAGAATCCAGAAAACCAAGACATGTCCGAATGATTTCAAACACTGGCTCGTCTTTCTCTCTTTCCTCTCGGTGTAAGAGAGGCTTGTTCACGGCTGTAAAATCCCCCTACATTCTCCAAAATCACAGAGATAGAATATGCCTATCCTGTTAAAAGGAGTGGATTTTTGCTTTAACAGCATTTTCATATTCTCAGCGGCCTTGCCTTTTGGTGTCAGAGGAGTGAGGGTCACTGGAGAATGACATTTAAATAGCCGGTTAAAAAGCTCTGCGTCCTTCAGTAGTGCATTTAATGAAGTTTTAAAGATTCTGTCTCCGCCGGCCACAAGAGGTCTATTGATCCAATATTGCCTGGTCAATTATTCAACCAGTAGGCCTAGGCAGCTTCTTCTTTTTTTTTTTTTTAAAGAAGTCTACCTGATTCATCATGAAGCAGGAAGCCTTTCAGTGCAGCAGGCGCTCGCCTCAGTGCTTTGGCTATTGAAAACGTAGGAGCAGAAGTTATTAGCATTTAATAACAATGCTCTTACAAGTCAATGGGACTGAGAACAATTTGAAACATCATAAATAAGTCAATCTACAGTATATAGTGAAATGGGTAGTGAAAGACTTAGGCAACAGTTTTGAATGCTCTGGATGTGATTTTTCAGTCATTTTGAGAGAGATTTTTCATAGTTTTTTCACCCCATCAACTTAAACTAAAGTTCACTTTTTAATGCACATCACTTTATAGGAATAATCAACCAACAACACTGGCTGTTGGCTTGTAATCACCGCCAATCACTTACTTTTGTGTTTACAACCTAGTCAGACTGAAAACTCTAACATAATACCAACTCAATATAATATAACTTAACATAATACTTTCATAATAACTACCTCATCACCCTATTGAACCAAGGAATAGAGTAACTACAGAGTAAAATCAGTGTAATATTGAGGTATCAAGCCTGACTTTACTTGGCAGTATACAGTTCCCATGGTGTTATATATATATCATAATAGGTATCGGAAAGAGTATTACATAGCAATTATTCAGTAATGATTGTACAACTTACCACATTAATGCAGTTCTGTTATCATGCTAATAATTACTTGTTATCACCAGAAATTACCGGCATTTAATATTTTATGTAATTACACAGTAACTACCCTGTAATTTGTATACCGTCATGTAACTGATGCTATTGCAGTAACATTTTCAGGTCAGATGGAAGGTAATTCAGTTATTTAATTCTTATAGTCTAATATTTTATGTCATTATTGGTTTCGGTGGATACTGTAATGACTTTAAATTCGATTAAAGGGAAGAACGCTGTAAGATATGCATTGAAGTAGGACTGCAACAAAGAAACAACATATTTCATCTAAATATATGTGCATTATTGCACCTTTATTTGCACTTTCATCCAAGACTTTACAGAACACAACACATTTGCAATGGAGTGCTGCACTTTTTCAATACAAATAAGGGGATTAAAGCATATTCCTTACAGAAGTGTGTTATTTACTCAGTATGCAACATGTGGTACTTCAAATAAATACAATAATACCTCACTGGGATGCGACAGTCAATACATACTTGTCACACAATCTCATCGTCAGTGGTGTTTTTGGACAAAAGGTGTGAGATTACGGCTTTAAACTAGCCAACTCTTGATGCCATGCCTAACTATGTTTATTTAAATAGTTTAGAGTAGAGTTTTTGCGATCCAATCCGATATCATGCATGTTCTTCTTGTTTGTTCTGCACTATAAAGTTCTGTTAAATTTGGGAATTGTCCATGAACATCACAACCAGTGGCGGAAACTGTGCGACACGGGAAGTGCTTACGCAGGGCAAAAAGCAGTGTTTCTTATGCCAATACTTTGCCATTTTGAATTTTAGTTGCTTATTTTTCTTAACCAGTCACTTGCCACAATACGAAGGGAACGGTTCGAAACCTACAGATACGCAGCCACATGCCAGTGCATTAGGGTGGTTGATGGACAAATGCTGAAATCTTTTCCCCATTATGTGACAAGTGCATGATGAAGAAAAATTCTGATTCTGATTATTATAGTACTTTTAGACAAGTGCTGCAATATTAAAATTCAAAATGTTGAGGTATCCCATTAAACCTGACTACTGTGAGTGTTTATGTGCTCCTTCTCCCGTTCACACATCATTTACCATTCAATACTTTCATCATTTATACTCTTTCAGTCATTCTTTACCTCAGAGACTCTGCTTAAAGGTTCAAGCTACAACTTTTTCTTCCAGGGACAGTAGGTTCATAACGACTGATTTCTAAAGATTTCCAGTGGTAAAAACATATTTGATTCAATTAGTCTAAACTGAACCACAATATTCAAGCAATCTTTTTATACAGTAGGGTAAATGTCCAGACTTTTTTTACCTGTCTGATTGAATATTAAAGGATAACTCCTGTTTTGTCATGTGATAATCAGATGGATCTTTTGGCCATCTAAGAATCAAGTGAAACTGGAAGAAATGGTTTTATTTTCTGAAAATCACTGTACAAATGTCAGAAAAACATAATGCCAAATGTCTGTGATGTGTATAATTTTTGCGAACTTATCCCTATTTTCAGACTGCTGTTGATAATTTTACTTAATTTAAAGTGATGTGAGAAAGGACTATACATCATGTCATCACTGAGGCTTAATGTTGTTGTTTGTATGGTGATTACCAAATCATGCATTACAGTTTTACACGGCCCACAGACTGGCCTCAGGCCAATGAATCATCTGACTATCACATGGAAAAAAACAGGAATTATCATTTGCACAAAGATCAAATGAAACATTTTGGAAGTCAAAACAAGAAAATTAATACTCTGCACTCCCCACAGGGAGCGCTATTGATGCTTCTGGACTGAACAAAAACAAAATATAATCGTATTTTCAAGCAGATTTTGGCATAGAATAAACCAGTGTAAACGCTGAAAAGGTGTGTTTGATTGAATCCTATCCACTGAGAAAAAAAGGGAAAGACAGACAAAAGACAGACACACTCACAAAAAATAGCCATAAGTAGACAGACAGACAAGCAACAGACCAAACAACTGACAGCCAATACCTGAGATTCAGTTTGATGCTGAACAAGGACATCGTTTTAGTCTCCATCATGTCATTAACAACTGGGCCAGAACCACATCGCACTCAGTTCAGATATCTATGTAGACCTAAGAAGTGGCTTATATTCACTCTGCTAATTACTATGAATAAGTATATTTAAATTAATCAAACTTCAGATTTGATTTTAACTTCCTGAACTGAAAGCGAACAGACCCAAGTTATAATGCATTTCTTTGTGCATAAACGCGTCAGTTGTGTCAGTCCTGATTAAAGGTAAACAATACAGCGTGCTCTCTGGAAAAAACTTGTGTCCTTTTTGCTCTACGTTGACATCAGTCACATGATCACAAGTCAGATCACATGACATCACTCCACCAAAAATCCAACCAAAAAAAAGCAAAGATCTTAAAGACGATAAAGACAATGAGCAAATGAACAGTTATGGACAAAGATAATAGAAAGTGCACAACACAAATATAGTCAACGCTGAGAGAGGAGATGGAGTATTGTATTGCTAGTGGATAAATACAGAATTGAAGGAGAGCGGGACTAAAGGGTTGATGGTAAGTCCACAGAGTGTCTGACTTAAGGTTGCCATCATAACAGAGGCGAGTCACATGCTTAACACAGTGACAGGACGTCCAAACACCTACGCTTCAACCCCAGCGAGACACACGAAGACATAGAAAATTCAGCAGCAGCGGGAATATCACTTCACCTCACTAGAAAAAGTCTCGTAAGTCACTAGTCTCGTATTACCAAAATTTGTGACAAATCGTGTGGTCAAATTGTTTTGAATTTTTTGTTGCATATTACTTAAACTGGGCATACTGTATGGAAAACCCATCCTAGTTTTATCTGTCACTCAGATGGAGAAACGTCTTATTCTGAAAACAAAACCGATTTCTCCTCTTCTTCAAAAACTAGTATTTAATATTCCATGTAAACCAGGGCAGCAGGGTGACATCATGGTTAGAGTCCTGTAGTAGAAATTTCATTAGCATCTATCTCAAGAATATAAATTCACATTGTCTCGCTCAGACATCTGATTGAATTTGCTTTTCACTCTGCTGTACTGTGTGTTAACTTTGTGACTGATGGCTCTAACATTGCTCAATAATTGAGGTAGGTTTAAAATTATTGATGAAAATACTGCAACTGATTTGTTGTCTGGTTGTGAATTTCACTTCATCAGTGTTGTAATTATCTGTCCCATCCTGTTATACACCTTAGGCTGATATTTGACTGTGGTGGAACATTTTCTTTTAATAGCAAACACACCTCCATAGGAGTTCAGGTGAAATCAGCGTCTAACTTTAGCTGTCACCAGCTGTCATTCAGGCTCCGGCTTAAATATCAATAACTTCAAAAAGGCAAATTTATGCCTTGAAAGTAGGATATGAAATATTACCACACCCTTCTTTGCCATGTTTGTATATGTGTTGAAAGTATGACTTTTAGACCAGATTTTCATACCAAAAGTAAATCCCCAGAGCAGCTGATGTTGGAGGCTGACCGTTCATGAACTTGCAGAGTTCAGGTGTGCTAAAAAAGGGAAAAGGTTCAACCAAAGTAAATGTTCACTTTCATGCGTCTTGCAAAAGTTGTTGTGATTGCTGACTATGGCAACAAAAAAAAATATGGCTATCAAACTTTCCCTGAATCCACCGTAGCGTTTCCTGTAGCCATGGCTAGAACTGTGAATTCTTTGGTTCATGAAACATACAGGAGGAGGATCATGAAACACAGTTTGCTTCTTTGAATGAATCTTGTATGTCCGTCCACTTCTCTGGAATGATCCGTTATGTGAGTCTAACATCATTAGACATGACCTGATGTCAGTGCATACAGAATGATTTTACAGGACAAACTGTACTCGTTCTGTGTGTGTGTGCCTTTAAATATGTGCGTCCGTGCAAAACATTTGGTTCATTTACTTGTGCTCACCTAATGCAACTTGTGCATCAGCTTATACAAAGTCCTATTTTTTCTTTGTGAAGGCTCAAACCTTCATTCATCTTTCTTGAGAACACTCGTGGAAAGAGAACGATAATGAGCCAGCTTTTGATCGCCGCTGCAAAAGGACCGTCGAAGCCTTGAGTTCTTTGAGTCGAGTCGCGTTCGTCTCCCTAGTGTGCAGAGTTTCAAGGCTGCTGACGAGTGCATGAGCTGATGTCATTCAGTGCTTTTGAAATATCTACTGTATACAAGCCACAGGTGTAGGAGTACGAAGGACACAACGGCCTGTACAAACAGTAAAAATACAGCTTTGAGCTTGACAGTCGCGCCCAAACTCAATGGGACATGACTGGACCCAATTGGCATGGGTCAGGTCAGTATGAACTTCTCATTGAATTGCTTCAGTTTGCATCAAGCTCAGGTTCATATTGTTGAAAATATTAAATTTATCATTAGAGATTTTCTTTTTAGCAAATTCAGGCTTTAGCAGGGTTTTACAAAAAGTTCCACCCTCGGACTCGGCTCGAGTTCGGTTAGAAACTTTTCAAGTTTGGCTCAAATTTTCAGAACCAGAGTCAAGCTGCATTTTGAAAACAATACTGTAGTTATTCAGAAACACTTGTGTCATTTTGTCATAGCACAGAGTTTGCGTGCAGGTGATATTGAAAACCCAGCAAGAAGCCTACGCAACACGTCACTTTGTATGTCGTAAACCACTGTAAAGACAATGTGACTCCACAGATTTAAGGAAAACCTTGTGGGGGAAAAGGGTGTTTCTGAGGAAGAGAATACAGATCCAGCGTGGGCGTAAACATACAGCAAGGCTCGGTAACCAACGGCAACAAAGGTGAGCGGTTGATGATGTTGTAGCGGTTGGCAGGCAGCGTGTGATTGGGTAGGTGCAGGGCACAGGGGGGGAGGGAACAAGGCAAACTGTCCAATCACGAGAGGAGCGAGAGAGTCACACAGTCCCATGTCTGCTTCACATCTCGACGTGAGCTTCGTTGGTTGATGGTCTGTCCTTTAACGAGCCAGAGATGGTGTAAAACCTACAGCAGAAAAAAAAACAAGAGGAAAAAAGGGTAAAAGTAAGACCTCACTGTATGACATCACATAAAACCACACAAATTTGTTTAATTTTTGCAATATATTAAAAAAAAACCAGAAAAAATGACGAGAGACAATAAAATTTTAAAAAAATGCTAAAATTAAGAAATAATGAATAATAAATAAAAATCATAAATGAAAAGAGTGAAAGATGTTTTCAAGAATCAGTGAAATTATTATAATTGTTAATTATGTAACAGTGAATTTTATAAGTTTGCCAACTTCAAAGGGTGTATTTAAAAGAGGAAATAAGAACTTCATAGTTTTGAGGGAGAAAGTACATAATTCATGACACACACACACACACACACACACAGGTTTTATGCTATCATAAATTGGCCTCAAGGCTTAAATTCTGTCATGTGTTTGTTCTCCCTTATTTGTCATTTGTATTTATGTTGTTTGTTGCTCTGTAATAAATAATGTGCATCTTGTCTGAGGAGTTACCATAAGATTAGCTACAGACGTTACTGTGCCCCTTTCTGTGAATGCCTCCACTGTCAGACGCCCTGATGAAACACAGTACAGCATTCACTTAAATGCTTTGAATGATATTTAATTCACCGTGTCTAAAGAGATAGCATGAGTAAGAAGATGAAGAAGAAGAAGAGGATGCCACTGAGGGTGAGAAATAATTCTGATTCATAACGGAGAAGAGCAGAGTAGTTGTTGAATTTGTTGTGTCTGTTACTCTGTTCACATGCATGTGTTTATGTGTGTATGTTTCAGTGTATTTGTCCCACGACATTGAAAAATGTAGAGTAAGGTAAGCTGTGTATGTGTACATAGTTTCATAATTCTAATATAATTATAATTTTATTTCAGTAAGTATTTCACAGACTCTATCACAGGTTTTCCCTCTGAAAACTGAAGTTGCTTTGAAATCCAAAACATACTCTTTTTCCCAATGTTTCTGAATGTCGTTTTTTTTTATTGCTTTTACTTACTAGACACAATCATGTCTTTGCCATTCATATATCCTGATTTAATCAAATAAATTAAATAATGGAAAACTGGAAAAATAACGAACACACTGTGTACTACCTTGACTTTTGGAAATTCCTGCGTTTCTTCAGCACCTTGAAGCAGGAGGATTTTGCACAGGTGGTTTTCAGGTCGATGACCTGGTAGATGATGGGGTTGTACATGGCTGCGGACTTGGCCAGTAGGGTGGGGACAACGGAGACTGGGATGGGCACCGAGTCCGGCTCGCCGAACGCCGACACCACTGACACCACTGCATAAGGGATCCAGGCTATCAAGAAGCCCGCACAGATCAGCATCGCCACCTGGGGGACACAGAGCAAGGTACGTTGCAGATTTGGCCCTAAAAGAACCTTCCTGTATTAGGAGCGTTAAAGGATAAGTTCGATTTTGGGCCAATTTGTCTCTAACATACCTGTAGTACTTGGACCTGCAGAGAATATTGGCTCCAGAGTCAGCTGTCAGTTGACAAACAGTGAGCTTGCTGCTAACAATGAGTCCAAATGGTTTGTCAAAATATCTCTAAAAATGCCAGTCTGTGAAAACCATATGGCGACCAACCAACGTATTTATATTCGCAGCCCAGAAACCGCACCATTTCCACTCAGTAGATAGTCTTCTACCAAACTCTACTGTTTACAATCTGACCTGACCGTACGACAAGCTAGATCACTCCGCCAGTAACGCACTTTCACCCCACAGCAGTCTGTGCTGCCGCAGAGAAAAATAGTTCCTGATTAGTGAAAGTGTGCAGAATTGTGTCATGTTTACTGGAAACTACAAACGCTTTTTTGGAGATATTTGACATGCCCAGTTTGGACTTCTTGTTAGCAGCAAGAGGCAACGGAGCTCGCCATTTCAACTGACAGCTGACTCACAAGCCAATATCCTCTGTGGGTCCAAGTACTACAGGTATATAAGAGACAATTATATATAGGTCCAAAATCTGCAAATTTATCCTTTAAAGCTTCTTCTTCCCTCTACAGTACTTGTCTCTCCATCACTCTCACTTCCTCCCATTCTCTTTTTCCCAGCCCATCACCCAAACCCCCACCTTTGTGAGTTTTATCTCCAGGTTGTGGCTGTTTTTGATGCGGGCGTCAAAGTGCGAGATCTCCTTAGCCGAGGACTTGACCTTGTAGATGATCATGACGTAGGAGAAGACGATGATGCCGGTGGGGATGATAAGGCAGAAGAACAGGATGGCCATGACGAAGGTCTGGCCGGACACCGAGGCCTGCGCCAGCCACCAGTCCAGGGTGCAGGACGTCCCGAAGGGCTCCGGGGCGTAGCTGCCCCAGCCGATCAGGGGCATGGTGGCCCAGAAGGCCGCGTACAGCCAGACGAAGGCCAGGCACAGGAAGGCATGGTGGCGCTTCAGCCAGGTGCCTGAGAGAGAAAAAACAGAGTGGAGGAAAGAGAGAGAGAGAGAGAGATGTGGAGGGAGATATATATGAATGGAAATGTGGAATAGCAAATACATATCATGCTGTCAATCACACACACAAATACACACACATGTGAACACACACTGCGAAAAACATCCATCTTAACAAGTAATTTAGTGTCATATTCAGCCATCAAATATTATTTTTCTTAAAACAAGAGAACAATTCCGCCAATGTTTTCAGATAACTCCACTTGTTTCCAATGCAGTTTCACTTGTTTCGGGAATTTTCTAGAAATGAGTGTCACTATATTGAAACAAGTAAGAAAATGAAAACTTGATTCTACAAAAAACTCTTGAAACAAATGTATTTACATTGGAAACAAGTGAAATCTTACCGCATTGGCAGTTTTCTTCACTTGTTTTAAGAAAATTCCGATTTTAGGACTCAATAATAGACTAAATGACTTGTTAAGATGGAGATTTTTGCAGTGCATCATGTTTGTGGCAGGTTGGGTGGGAGGGTGGCCTGGTGGTTAGACGGACCATCCAGGATTAGGAAGGTTCACAGGTTTGATCCACGAATTCCTCCAAGTTGGTCTGGATAAGAGCATCAGGCAATTGTAACGTAAAATCTTATCGACAAAAACTGTTGTAGCTGAACAGAAAGAGGTGAGAAACTCAAATTGCAAGTAGCATATGCTTTCTGGGGTTGCTTGAAGTGATGTGTTTGTTTTAAATCGGGCCCTACAGGCGGCGGCTCCCAACCCGCCTGCTCTAAATCAGCAGCGAAAACCGTCCCGACAACTAAAACAGAAACTCACAAGGAGGATAAAGAATCTGACAAATAAACACTCTGCAATTCAATGGCCAAATACATCAAAAGCAACGTTCAAAGTCCATATCTAAATTCCTTATCACGCGAGATGTTAAGTTTCGAGGAACTCATAAAAAAGCCATTCAGATATTCATGATTGATGTTGCTGTTTTATTGGGGTGCATGACATGTAAATTAGTCATGAATTCTTGGAATGGGTAAAGTTACGTAAAGTCTATCTGAACTAGATTACCTATGGCTGACTAAGTTAAACTGCATTCAGCGGCAGTGATGCTCATCTGTCATATTTAGGGTCGGGTTTGTTTTGCCGCTGCCGCCAGCTATTTCTGCTGACTAGGCGATCACGCTGAAATACCAGTGTTTGGCTTTATTGGCCTGCCGACATTCAGTATGAATATAGGAATGAAGGAATGAGCTATGTGATATGAATGTAGCCATAATATGTCCGCACCATCTTCGATAAAAACAGGGTGTGTGTGTGTGTGTGTGCGCAAAACAGGCCCCATTTCACATAAGCAATCCATAATTTATGTCCAGTGCTTCTCAAAGTGAGGTCCGGGGCCCCGAACGGGTCCTTGACGGGGTTCCATCAAAATGAGGAATAGGTTAACTTCACTATAATTCCATTAGAAATGATGACAATTAGAGAATATATACTATGTACTATGCTATTCTAATCATAGGTTTCACTCTCACCACTGTTATCTTCCCACATACACTGCAGGCAGGTTCACTGCGAAAAACATCAAGAAAACAAGTCATTTAGTCTCATATTGTCTTCAAATCTTATTTTTCTTAAAGCAAGAGACCAAATCTGCCAGTGGGGTGAGATAACCCCACTTGTTTCCAATGCAGTTTCACTTATTTAAGGGCATTTCTAGAATTGAGCGTCAGTATGTTGAAACAAGCAGCACTCTTGATCTTGAAGAAGGCCGCAAGGCCGAAACGTTATCCAATAGAGTATTTTCTATGGAGCTAGAGTGTGCGACACACCTTTTCTTGTTTTCTCTTGTTGACCTCCAGTGATCAGCACTTCTCAACATATTTCTGGTTACCTCTCTATTATAGTATCTTGAAACAAGTCAGAATAAGGCAGATCACTGCATTACTATCAAGAAAATGACACTTGATTCTACAAAATTCTTGAAACAAGTTTATTTGCATTGGAAATAAGTAAAACTATCTAACCCCATTGGCAGATTTCTTCACTTGTTTTAAGAAAATTAGGATTTTTAGGACTCAATAATAGACTAAATGACTTGTTAAGATGGAGATTTTTGTGTATACAATTCAACACACAATCAACAACAAAAATCTTCCCATCTGGGGTTCCTGGGAGAAAATTCTATCAAATGGGGATCTGTGGCTTATTGTTTATTGTCTATATACTGTAGGTGTTTGTGACATGAAAACATTTGAGAGTTGTTTCAGGAGACTCTGAAGTACCGTATCTGAGATGGCAGATCTTGAGGTAGCGGTCCAGGCTGACCACGGTCATCGTGGTGAGGCTCCCGCAACCAAAGAAGAAGCCCGCCCAGCCGTAGAATCGACAGCCTTCCCAACCAAACAGCCAGCGGTGCGAGAAACTGGACACCACAAAGAAGGGCTTCCCCGTCACTGGAAGGACAGGGAGGGAGGAGGGGGAGGAAGATGAAGATGGGGAGACAGAGGAGGAGGAGGAAGGGGAGAACGAGCAGGAAGAGAAAGAGGAGGAGGAGGACAAAGAGGAGTATAGGAGGAGGAGAAACAAGAGAAGTAAAAAGGTGGGAAGGAGGAGGGAGAAGTGGAGGAGGTGGATGTGGTAGAGGAGGAGGAAGATGAGGAGGAAAGAGGAAGAGAGGGAACAGAAGGAGGAGGTAGAAAATGAGGAGGAAGGGAGAGAGAAAGAGAAAGAAGAGAAAGAACCGGGTTATGACGATGATGATGAAGGTAACGAGGAGAAAGAAAGAAAGGAGTAAGGGAAGATGGGAGAAGAGGGAGAAGGAGAAGAAGGAGGAGAGGAAACATAATATCAATATATATTTCTACATGCAGGTTATATATATCACCAAAAAAATGCTTTAGATTTTTTCATGAAAATATTAAAAGAAAAAAGCAGTAAAGCAGAGAATCAGCAATCAAATGAAACAAAGGACTTAAAGGATAAGGCCGGTGTTTTTTAATGCATTGCTTACCGTCAACAAATCCTATGAAAATAACAAAATCAGCAATGATTTTGTTTTGCCAACAAGTCTCATCCATGTAGCCGGTGCCCAATGAAGCCATGTCCCAGCAGTCATAGAACTCCATTGTATTAAAAAAACGATTAAAAACACGTCAAAGAGCCATGCCGTTGCTCTGGGCAACATATTTCATCATCACGATGCACCGGGCCAGCCGACTTTTTCCTCAAACAACTTAATAAGCCGGCTGTAAACACGTTTGCGATCTCAGGAAAGTAGTTCCGTAGCACCGAAAATAGTCCCCGGCGTAATGAAGAATTTGTTCCCATTTGAATTTGATTTAGTAATAACTACAAAACTCTGACTTTTCGTGGTAACAGTTAGCGATTTTTAAAATTGAAACTATGTCTGTGAGCTGTATTTCAAGGTTTTTAGCTTACAATTGGAGCCAATGACTTCTGGGTTGACGGCTAAAAACGGTACGTGGGAAGTCAGAAAGTAACGGGAGTAGAGAAAACGCATTGTTGATTTTGTTATTTTCATAGGATTTGTTGACGGTAAGCAATGCATTAAAAAACACCGGCCTTATCCTTTAAAAATCAGACATAGTGATTAAGTCTTGACTAAAACTAGACTTGGTCATGTTGTAAAGAGAGAAACAACGTACAGTACATGCTTACTCTCACACATAATCAGCGTTTCATGTCCTCAAGTTAGGAATTAGGAATTTGAAATCTACTTAGAAACAATTAGTCGGCCTATAGCAACCAGTATAGACGTTAAAAGAGAGAATGAAAATATAAGTGAAATGGACGTGACAAGAAGAACACAACAGGCTCTTCAGCTGCCTAATGCCCCACCATAATCACCATGATATAATCAAATATCATACAACATAACCAGTTAAAATTAGTTGTTGCTATTAACTAGCAAATATTTCTATGTCAACATACTTCACATAGTACATTGGTATTACTATGAACAGTGGAAAAAGTGGTTTGCACTCAGAAATCAGTTGGAAATCATGCCATTTTACTTACTTACTATGAACACCCTATCTTAAAGTATTAAGGAGTTATAATAGTTTTAAGAGAATCAGTTTTTCCTCATTAATATGCAAATTTATGCAGCAAGGTGCTCCAAAATCGAATCAGGTCGTCTACTCTATACAAAGTTTCTATCATGTGTTGTTCTTGAGTTGCGGTGTTCAAAAGAATGTCTCCACACAGACAGATGCCACCATGACGACATAAAAAATGATGAAAACATGATTAAAACTACTAACCATTTGAGTTAAAAGACTATGATTGAATCAAAACCTGTAACTGCAGTTAAATTGAATGCCACAAGCTTGAGCCGCTGCACACTGAGAGGGTTTGAAAGTTAAACCTGCTGGTCTTGCCCTAACAGTAAATAAATACTGTCGACAACAAAAGCCCCTTTCCCCTCTTCCATCAGATAATATCAGATTCAGAGGGTTCTGACCCACATGATGTGTTCTTGTGAGAACTGTTTTGATGTTCCTAAGATACAGCGACAAACATATCTGAAACTAAATACAACAAAATCCCAGCGGGGATGTGATGAGCATGAAGTGGTAAATTAAAAGGTCGGTAAACCATGAGCTCATAATCAGACAAATAGGCGCCAAACACAGTGAATGCAGCTTTGTTTTCTTCAAAGATCCTGTCTCACATAACTTAGATTGGTTTGAAGAATTTACATCATAAAGATTTATTTCAAGTTAAAAAGGTGGGTAAACTCTATTCTAGAAATACAATAATAATAATAATAATAATAATAACAATAATAATAAACCTTATTTGCATTGCACCTATCAAAGCAGAGTTCCAAAGTGCTTTACATGAAATAAAGAAAAATACACCAAATAAAGAAAAATACAGCTAACAGAAGGAAGAATTAACTGAATGACCAGATTGAAACTTCAGACAAGAAGATAACACTGCTAAAATAATAAATGCCATTTTATAAAAAGGACTTTTCTGCTGAGACGTAAAAGAAGACAGAGTGAGCAAATTTTCTCCAGTACGTTGTTCCAGAGTTTAGGAACCTGATTGCAAACGCTAGATCACCATTTGAGTTTAATGCAGACTTGGGAACAGTCAGAAGAGATCGGTCTGTGGATCTCAGACTGCACTTTTGTACATGAGGAGATAAAAGCTGCATAAAGAAGGTGGTTTACGCCCCGCTGCACCCCAGGTTACGACACGCGACGTGGGTCATGTGGTTACTGAACCCTCAGCAACACAAAGACGTGGTGAACGCCTCGGTGCAGTGAACCATGGCATGCAGTGTCAAGACATGAATATCTCAGTTTTGTGTGTGTGTGTGTGTGTGTGTGTGGGCGATGTGGGCTCTCTTCCTGGAGAGCAGGACGACCATGTGGCACGCTCCAAGCAGGATAAAGAGATAAACAACAAAAGGTCTTGAGGCCAGACTGCAGGAGAGAGATGACGAGCCAAGAATCGCTTTCTTGGAATCGTAAAGACCACACAAAACCCACTGGGCACACACACACACACACACACAAACGGTTGTTTACATGTTTGAATGCTGCATAGCGGTCACATTCGCGATCACAGCGCGAAAATTGCAGCCCTGCAAATCAGGCAATTATGTTTTTTTCATTCGGCGATTCAAAATGTATTAACTCAGCAAATTGGACCTCGGTAGGTGATAGCTGCCGACGTTCACATTTCCCAGGAATCTCCCTCATTTTTAAGCAAACGTCCAAGGTTTCCCCTACACACACATTAATCACTGCTTAAAATTTGCCGCCGCTTAATGAAATACTGAGCAAAAAATGTCTCACCCAGTCTCCCTGACCTTCTACAACAGCAATACGTAAGGGGCCAAAGTTTAAAATGTAAGGGTTTGATTCCAAAATGCTATAAATCCACTTTTCCACCTGAGATTCATTCAAATTCAATTCAAAAACAGTTAATGTATCCTCGAAAACAACCATTTTGTAAGCAAATTAGATGTGTTTTTTTTTACAGTAATCCATGATGTTCTTTACTTTTATGCCAGTAGTTTGCTAGAGCAGGCGTCACTATTTTCAAACAGTGGCTAACTCATTTTGGAATTAAACTCTTCAGTTAGTATTCTAACGGCATCATCCATGTCAGCAGGCGTGGAAGGAGAGTTAGAGGAGACTTCTCAGCTGGACTACATGATTACTGGGTAAGGAGCCACAGGGGGAAACCAGATGGGCTGATAACACACAGCATAACAATGGCACACACAAAACAAATACACAAACACATTTCCAAAGTATTCCCCGACGAAAACCCAACAGAAATGCGAATAAATCCCAATATTTACAAAGTCAAAAGGGATATATCGAAGGCAACCATTGGGGCACAACAAATGCTTTACAATTCCATGGATGGCTGTTCGAAGTGGAATGAAACCTCTGACCCTGGCAGTGTTACTTTCGTGCCCTAAATCCAGAGATGGTTACACTTCATTTGGATAGTACAATGTTGATACTTAACTTCCTATCAAGTGACTATAATGTGTTGCTAAAACGTCTGCTGAGTTTCAGGTGATATACTCACAGGTTAGGGTTGGGTTTAGGTTTAAAAATGTGGTCAGGGTGTAGAGATGCAGCAGTTAGGCAAGAAACACATCTACTTTTTGTCATCTGATAGTTGAGTATCAACATTGGACTATCCTAATAAAGTGTTTCCCCCTTAACCCCAACCCTTGGATGAATCCTAACTGATCCTTTGTAGACTTTTCTCAGTATTGTGTCAGCTGAAACTCAGCAGACTTTCCAGTGACCCATTATAGTCACTTGATAGTAAGATGAAAATCAGCATTAGACAATCCAAATGAGGTGTGACCGGTTCGGGTTAGGCTAAGGACAGGGTCACGGTTACATAGTCTGTAGAGATGCAGCAAACAGGCAAGTGACACTTTGTTGAACATCTGATTTTTGTCACCTGATAGCTGAGTATAAACATCCAAATAAAGTGTTGCCGAATTCTACGGGGAACAGCGATTCCAATGGGATTTTGACACGTTTTGTAAGGTTTTAACAAGATCCAAAATCTCCTTCATTTTCACAGTTCAGTGTTGGCAGGACTCAATGAACAGATACAGAAAAGAGGCATTACAGAATGTTATGAGGAGAAACTGTTCCTCTTTTGTCCACACAGTGGCAACAGAGGACCAACTCCATATCTCACTATGTAACATAAAGCCAAGACAACAGAACTGCAAAACCTAAAATTAAAGCACTGGCGTAATAATCCTGATGTATGGATAGATTAAGGGGAAAAATCAATCTAAATATGGCTGCAAGTTATTCCAAATGGCATCTAGCTGCAAAAAAAAAATGCTTTCTAAAATGTTCCACTTATAGTATGTGTTCACTCTTTTTCTCTGTCTCATCTCTCTCTCTATCCCCTCTGAACATGCCTTTCTGTCTCTCTTTAATACTGTACCACCAGGGATCCTTTGTAGCTCTGTTGGTACAGCATGGCACTAACACTGCCAGGGTTGGGGGTTAATTCCCAGTACAAAATGAATGATACTTGGCACTGGATAAAAGCGCCTTCGCCTTGCATTGCCAACTGGTGTCGGTTTTGTAATTCAGTTCATATTTCTCTCATGTATATATGTAGGTCCAAACTGTGGGGGATTTAACGTTCTGGGCTTTTGTTTGCTTCAGCGCACACATGAGTAGGGCTGAAAGATATTGACAAAAAATCTAATTGCGATTTAAACTGCGATTCATATCATCACAAGTCTTTCTTGTCTACATTTTCTAGAACTTCAAAAATGTTTAAAGAAAAGTGATTTTGTTAAAAAAAAAAAAAAACTAGATGTCAGTGTGCAGGATTTACTAAGTTTAAGTATGATGAAAGGTTTTCACCAATATTGTATTTGATTCATGGACCAAAGATTACCTGGAGCTCTAAAACACCTTGTTCAGAAATCCATTTGGATCCATTTGGACGCTCCTCTCTCTTAAGCAATTAATTCTTAAAGCAATTAATTTGGAAATTGCAAAAGTTCATATTGCCATTTAGATATATATTTTTTTTTTTTTTCGATTAATTGTTCAGACTTTTGCAATTAGAAATTAAAAATAATCACACACTTCAATGTTTCTGCTGTGATGGAATGGAGATTATATGTGTGGAAGTCAGAATAAGAGCAAAATAAATGCAGGCTACTTATGCACATGAGTGGTTATATAACAAAATCAGCCGTAGTTCTCCACATATGGATTATGTCTCAAAATATTGGCATGACAGTCTCGTATTGACAATCTTCCGAAAATGTATTACAGTACCTGATATGCTAAAGTCGAAGATGGCCAAGTTCACGGTCATGAGCTCAGGAGGCTTTAACTTGGTCTTGCGTCTGATGGTCATGTAAATGACATAGCCATTTCCTGTTGCAGACATGATTCCTGCAGGAGAGAGAGAGAGAGAGAGAGAGAGAGAGAGAGAGAGAGAGAGAGAGATTGAACCAACTATTTGCACTTGTGTAACATCAATCAGAGTTGTTTTCCCTACTATAGGAATTCATTTTTTCCTCTATATACGTATATATGATCAAAGACATTTAATAAAGACATTGTTAACATCTGATTTTGTTTGAGTGACTAAACACATCACAACTGGGCTCAGTCTTGATTGGTTCCCTTGAATAAACAGTCGCTAAAATCTTTCCAATCAAGTCAGTTTGCAGCATTTGAACTGACACACCCACTGGAAAGCCTCCACTGCAGGTTTACTTCATTTGAATTGAGGAGCTGCTGTTCATTCATTCATTCATTCATTCATTCATTCATTCATTCATTCATTCAATAAATACGTTTTTAACTAAACTACATGTATTTGCAAAACAACATGAAGAACATTATTCTTATCCTGAGCCAGGATATATTTGAAAACAAAACCATGAAAACTGAATCGTATAGGAATTTGAACCTATTACTCGCAGCTGAGGTTGCTTGTATGTAAGTATGAAACTGTTGGATGCAATTTGAATATATGGAGTAGTTTCTCAATCTAAAAAAACTAAAATCTATTTCCCATCAGTTGCGACAGGGTGGTGAAACGGGGAAGCAGTGACTGTCTAATCTGCTGAAAAATAGTTTGATTCATCCAGATTCCTCCCTTCCTTCTAAATGCAAATGCAGTTTTCTCTGTTCTGTGACTCTGAACTGCTGTGGATGAAACATGACAAGCAACCAGGCAGTCAATTCGCAATGGCAGCAACACACTCAAGCCATTAAATTATCTCCAAGCAGGTGACTGAAACGTTGAGCTCAGATGTTTTTTTTGCATGAGGAAAGTAAGATGATGCATATATAAATACAACAGAAGTCACTTTCAGTTTGAAAATGCACCTGATAGGCATCTGTTTTTATTTAGGTCTACAGAGGGAGAAACAGAAAGAAAGAGTACTAGAGAAGAAAAACATGACAGCATGATAATTACCCCCCTCCAGTGCCGGCGCGTGCCAATCAGGTGCCCTAGGCAAAACTATAAATGCCGCCCATCCACACGTTCTCACGTTTTATAAACTATTTCACGTAGGGTTGCCAACTCAGTGTTATTTGGTGGGGGGGGGGGGGCATCAATCAGTTCTCTCTCTCTCTCTCTCTCTCTCTCAAACACACACACACACACAACGTTACCATGCAAAATAGAAAAATAGGATCATCTACTATGAAAATTTGCACTTTACTTCGTTCCTGACATGTATTTTGTTGCCAAATTGCCATATGCTGTCACCATTACGCAATGCCAAATGCCAAAAACTACGTGTCTCTCTCACCATTACGCAATGCCAAATGCACAACGTACATGTCCCGTTAACCATCATCACTAGGGATGGGAATTGATAAGATTTTATTGATACCAATGCCATTATCGATTCTGCTTATCGGTCCGGTTCTTTATCGATTCCCTTATCGATTCCCGATCAATTTTCTGTGTGGAAAAAAAAAGTAGGCCTATGCAGGTTTTCAGCGTCAACGCAGCTGTTTGAGTCTGAACACAGTGTAGAATGTCTGCCTAATAACATTTGAACATGTTAAAATAAATTACAATGCTCCTTTTCTTAAAATGATATAACTTGGAAAACAAATAAGATGGTTAGATGGTTACCCTAAGATGTTTCAACATATTGCTGGTGTTTCCACCTTAAGGCTGCGTTCATACAGCGTTTTTTCCCCAACTGCCAGCGCCCTTTTCTCATTAAAAGCAATGGGAAGCGGCCGCAAGGCGCACAAAAGGCGGCCGCTCCCGAAAAGCGCTGCAGCGGCATTTTTTTCGTCAGAGCGGAGCGCTTTCAAAAGTTGAGAAATGTTGAACTTTTCAGAAAAGCGCCGGGTGACGTGAACCGCTTTTTCCCAGCCGACCAATCGCGATGACAGAGACGCCGGCCGTTTCCCATAGCAACAACAAATATGGAGAAAGTGAAAGTGCCGGTGGAGAAATGGGACGTTGTAATAAGTGAATTTCCGTTACCGCAACAGCGATCATAAAGGCAGTATGGATTATACTGGACATGTATTGGAAATATCTGGTAAGCCTTTGCTTGTTGCACAACACTGTTCTGTCTGCTAGAAGAGCTAACCAGCTGGTTAGTGAGCTAGCAGCTGCTCAGCTAACGTCAGGTGACGTTGCCGTGATCCGCTTTTTATTTCTCCTCACAAAAAGCGCTCCAGGCAGCGCTTTTTCCACATCAAAAAACGCTATGTGTGAACACAGAAATGATAATTTTACAGATGTTACAAGTAGCACTGTTGTCATCTTTCTTCGTGAAATGAAGCCACGCTTTGGACCGTTTCTTCCTCTCAGCCATGATTCCTTGTTGCAAGTTTCCAGCAGCGTAGACGCAGAGTTTGACGTCATGATGCATGAGTTTTTGCAATGCGCATGCGCAACTGTCAGAAAAACATGCCGGCATCGATAAAAGGAATTGATAACCTCGGAGGCATACGATTCCGATGGATCAGACAATTCGGAACCGGTTCTCAACTGGAACCGGTTCTCGATTCCCATCCCTAATCATCACACATTGCCAATTGCTAAATACGCAACCTATCTAAACCTAGTGCCCCGCCCACGCGCTGGCACTGCCCCCCTCCTGACCTTTTTGTATCCGCACTATTGTCAAAAGTACCGCTCATTACACTCGACAAGGCAACTACTGACTTGTCACTTGCCATGACAACTAAATTGCTTTTCACGGCATTCTGGACTGTATGTGTCCTTTGTTAGTGTAAGGAACGATGATTGTCACAACAGTCTGTTCATGACACGCAGCGATGAGACAGGAATGGGAGTGAACAGCAGCGGGAAGGGATTCGTTTGGTGGATAGTATTATCCAAAGTGCCTTACAATACAATGAACAAATACATTTTTAGCATGGGATGACCGTGGAAATGTATCCCCTAACCCTGTCAGCGTTAGTGCCATGCTCTCCCCATTGAGCTGCACAGTAACTAGGGCCGGGTATCGAGAACCAGTTCCACTTTAGTCTCTGTTCCAACTTGCCTAATTCACCGGAATTAATAAGCCACCACACTATTGATACCTCTTATCCAAGTTTCTAGAGACCGTTTCTTTAGAGTTTGAAAAACGGCAAATAAAAAGGCAATACAATTTCTCTAAACAGCTTGTGCAGCATCACTGTTCTGAAGCCAAACGAGAAGTCCAATATTTATCTCATTATCTCTGAGATCCGCACACCGCGCTAACCATTATAACAGTAGCAATGCAAATGCTGTCAGAAATATTGTTATTATTGTTAGAGTGCGCTTGAACAATCCCAATAAAGTGATAAATACAAATGGGAACCAATTACTTGAATTGTTTCACTTGTATTGTGTTCTTTGAAGTAAGGCATTATACCAAAGCCTTAGCTGTTTTGAAAATTCTAAGACAAAAGTAACTCTACATAGCAATGTCTTTCGTGATTAACAAAACATAGTTTCCACTAAAGCTGTATGTAGTCTTTTGACTCCTGACAATTTATACAGTAGGAATTGATAAGGAATCGGATCAATAAGAAGAATCGAAGATGGCACCGTAACCCAGCCCTAACAGTAACAGAGGCCAAACTCTGAAAATATCTAGTCTGTGTTTCTGGTACTTTCAGGCAAGAGCATTAGAGAACTTAAATAACCTCACAAAGACTCAATTAGCAAAGCTCAATTTGTCCCCTAAATAGATTAAACCAGGGAATCTTAAACTCTGTCACCCTGTGATCAAATCTGCAAAGCAAATTTATCTTCTCCAGCAGAGACACAGGCTCACTTGCTGCCATTGTTAACCCACCACACAAGCCCTACTGTTAACACGCCTTTCATGAACTGATATAGGTTGAATCACTACACAATTACTATACTTTATCCGCAATAGAGAGTAGCAAAACTGACATTACTGACATTATTATTTATATAAAAATGTCGACCATGTACTGTCATGTAGCTTTGGTGCAGTATTAAAGGAATAGTTCACCCAAAAATGAAAATTCTGTCATCATCTACTCACCCTCATGCCAGTTGAAACACAGGTGAAGTTTGTCCATATAACACACAGGGAGGTTGCCAGCACAACTCCATAGCAGCCTTCTCCAAAACAACTGAAGTCAGTGGGGACCAGTTCTTCAGAGTTCCAAAAAGACCTATATTTACACCATAATTTAGTGCAAATCTTCATCTTCTTCTACAGCTGATTGATTTGCAACAAATAATGGTGTGTAGGTCTTTCTATTCACAGTGTGATTGTTTGGCTGTTTTTGTTTTGGAACTCTAAAGAACTGGTCCCCATTGACTTCAGTTGTTTTGGAGAAGGTTGCTACCAAGTTGTGCTGGCAACCTCCCTGTGTGTTATATGGACTAACTTCACCTGTGTTTCAACTGGCATGAGGGTGAGTAGATGATGACAGAATTTTCATTTTTGGGTGAACTATTCCTTTAAGGTTAGGGAGATGCTTTCTCTCTATATATATTGTTTGCCTTCCTCTTTCTTCTAGCCTATGTTTATCTTGCGGTGGGTTTGCTGAGCACACATGCCCTTTTTCAGCACAGCATTTCTCATTCACTTTCCCCTCACAGTTTCCCCACACAGTTTCCCCAGGGATTTGTACCATCAACCTTCCAGTCACAAGCCTGGTTCTCTTACCTCTAGGTTACTGCTGTCATGACTGCTGCACTTCAATCAGGAGAGACTATAGGTTTATGAATTCAAAAAGCTTTATTGAATCAAAACATTGATCAAAACCCAAATGCTCCAAATAGAGCCTGGATGCTGGTGGTGGACAGCGAAATAGAAACATCTGATTGAGGTAATAAAGAGTGATTTGAGAGGAGTGGAACTGCGTAAGCTGATTGCATGATGCAAACTGAAGGATTGCTGCCACCTTGACATTTGAATTGATTGGATAATAAGTAGCAAATGAAAGGGTGGAAGGATAATTTGAATGAAGTAGAACCGGCTGAAGACAAACAATCAGAATGGTAAACGCTGAACAATTCACTGTATCACAACAAGACAAACATTCACAGTCCATATTTGCTACTTTTCCGGATTTTTTTTAGATACAATAAGCAAAAGAATAAAACCATGGGACTTAAAACATTTTATAAGATGAATTAATTAATTAGGCCTACATTCAGTTACAGCTTTGTCATAGAATTTACAGCCCACTCTGTCCTTTCATGGGGCGCCCTTGAACGCCCCATGAAAGGATAGAGGGGATAGATTTGTGAAAAAGTAGTCTTCCTGATTGAAGCTACGCTAGGGCGTTACTTATTACTGATTACACATTAATGATTACTAATGATCATTCATTTTCAATTTTTTCTTGTGTGTAAATATCTTAGGAAAGCATGAATACTATTCCCAAAATATAGTCACATTATCAATATTGTTGATATACTGATATTTGATTTTGTCAATATCGCCAAGCCCTCCCTCCCTCTCTGTGTCTCTCTCTCTCTCTTTTTGTCCCTTATCTGTAACTTTGAATATGTATATGGTCGGTCCTGACCAGAGGCACAGCAGGCCAACAACTCGCCTCTTGTAGATGTCAGTAATTGGCTCGGTGTTTTGATCTCTCTCTCTCTCTCTCTCTCTCTCTCTCTCTCAATCTCTCTCTCTCTCTCTCCTCTCTTCTCCTCTCTCTCCTCTCTCTCCTCTCCTCTCTCTCTCTCTCCTCTCTCTCTTCTCTCTCTCTCTCTCTCTCTTCTCTCTCTCTCTCTCTCTCTCTCTCTCTCTTCTCTCTCTCTCTCTCTCTCTCTCTCATCTCTCTCTCTCTCTCTCTCTCTCCTTATCAGCTGCACTTTCTCTCCGCTGAATAACCCTAATTCATTCCAAACATTCAACATGTCTCTTTATTTCCATTTACTCATGTGATGTGCCGGACCAGGGAGCAAAAACATAAGAAGAATAGAAAAATAGAGGCACTCAGCCAAGACAGTTTGTTGCTACATTCCCACATCAAACCATGCGGATCTCAGTAGGTGGAAACCACAGATGGAATTTGAACTCGCAGGAAAATGAACCTCTCCTTTCCTCTCCTATCCCTCCCTCTGTCCCTCGGAGGACACAGTACATATTTCCCCACGATAACGTTGCTCTAATATAATAAGGCTTTGATATTGAGACAGACATGTGGTATTTTGAGGAAGTTGAGGCTTGATATGCTGTTAAGGGTATCACAGTATCTATCAGTTGATCTATTATAAACACAAACCACAATCAACTACTGATAAAATACATTTATATCCATTTATGTATTTAAGTTGTCCTGCTGCTGTTGGTGAAGTTTCCCTCTACATTAAACTATATTGATGTTTCCTGCCTGAACTAATATTCATGAAGAACATTCTAATTTATGCACTTTTCTGTAGGAAATGAGTCCTACAGAATAGTATGGATAAGTACCCACATACATGATGAAGCATTGTGTTTGTCATGTGTTTGTCTTTTGTTTGCGTGTTTAGTGAAGTATTATGCAATTTCAATCAGGAAGACTACTTATCATTCATTCATTAATTCATTCATTCATGCTTTCTCTTTACCCATTCAGAGTTGGTGAACACGGTCCCTCTTTTTCCAGAGAACCAATCAGAGTTAGCCGTCACTTCCCTTTCTTTTTCAAAGAGCCAATCGTCTAAGTGACGGGAGTATATACTGTACACGTCACCTACTATGCTATTGCCCTTCTCTCAGATCTTCGTCATTCCAGTCTCTGTGCTGACCTTCGTCCCTCCACCACCCCATGACCACCAATGTCCAGGCTCCAGAGGAACTCCCCAGGGGGACATCCTAATTCCTACGTCTTCACAAATGGGAGGAGTTCCTCCATGGAGCTTACGCCAAAGTTTCATCCTGTTTCATGTCACGAATAAAGTTTTTCATTCGAGCATTCATCCTAGTCTCTCCTGATTGAACTGTAAACACTTTGTGACTCGGGATGTCTTGGAGCACTCAATCAGCCAACAACAAACCCATCATGAAATGGACTTTACAGCCATCAAAGTGTTCATTGTCAAAGCAGAAGAAGCTGTCATCCAACACAATGGACTAACAATGATGTTGCTGTGTGTTTGTCCACAAAGATTCCGCCGCAATTATTCAAGACAAAAAAGACAGAAAGCTCAGTGTGAAAATAAACCCCTGACTTGGAGTGAGAGGCGCCCTGCTTCTACTTAAATGGCCTTCTGAATTTCTGACTTTCACTTCAAAAGTATTCCCAGAAGTATTCCTCTAATTATCTGTAATCAGAATACATAATTTTTAGGGTAACATGGCGGAAGACAGTGACATGCAGTTACATCCATGACACAGATACATGTTTTCCATTACTACCCAACTCCAGGCTGTACAGTACACTAATTTGTCATGACAAAATATAATCTTGATCATCTGGTGTCATGCATGTCAAGGCTTGTTCATGTTCACAGATATTTATTGCGCTGTCCTTGGAGAATATAAGAACACGTTTAATAAAAAAAAAAGAGAACGACAATGGTCTGATGAAGGAATGTGTTTGTCGTCAATTAAATAAAAATGTCAGTCCTGCCTTTGGGTGGTTTGAGTGCCACCTTTCTCATTTGTGATTTGGCTCATGCAGTAGTTCCAGCCAAGAGGCTTTATGTTATTAGTTTTCTACTAATAACAATGGTGAGTTTTTAATAAGTGGTATTCCCCAATCATCAGCTGTTTGTATTGTATTGTATTGTATGACAGTTAAAACTTCTGTAGTGTACCTATACTTTAATCAGTGGTATTTTTTGGCCAACTGACCCAATGAAGTGGTACTTTTATCTTTTATTCTCGCACATAGTTTCTTTACACTGTATAAGGAGGGAAAGTCATCATGTTGCCCCCGAGTAGATTTAGCAGTAGCTAGTCCTGTTATTATCACTCGCTTTACTAAGTTAGCAAGAATCAGCTGTTTGTTTAAGTCATTGGTTCTCAACGTGAGGTCCGGGGACCACCAGGGGTCCCTGAGGGGGTTTCAGGGGGTCCCCAGTAAATTGATGAAGTGTTAAACTTCAACATTATTTAATTTACAAGAAGTTAACACAATTAGAGAATGTAGAAGAATGACTACTATTCATAGTTTCACTGTTATTTCTCTACCTACAATACAGATAGTCATGCAATTCTGGACAAAATCATATCTAACAACAAAAATATTAACAGATTTGGGTCCGAGAGACAAAATATCATCAAATGAGGGTCTGTGGCTCTAATGTGGACTAAATTAGGGGTCCTTGATATGAAAACGTTTGAGAATCACTGATTTAGGTAAACTGAGCTGACACTTTTCAAGCTACAACTCATAATGTTTTGGAGTCGTGACTGGGATCACTGTGTCATGGTAACCTCCATTTGGAAACAAATCTATCTTACAAATTTTACTTATAACATTACTGAATTGACCTTCACCCACACCACAACAGCCTTTCAGATATCTCTCTTTTTCCAGCCCAGTTGTATTTAGCTGTTATTGGCACACAGCAAATTCTCCACTCCATGATGGAGCAAGTTGTGGTTGCTGGGAGATTTGTGACACAACTGCAAAGCCTCTATACTGAAGCCGTTCAACCAGTCACCACGCTTCATGCACACGTCGTGTTAATAATCTGTACACCATGTAACCGCGATGTCCTGGGTTTGAATCCAGTTCAGGACCTTAGCTGCATGTCATCCCTCTTTAAAAAAACCAAAATCTGTACACAAATTGCATAACACTGAGTTATACTGGCTGATATTGGCTGAAGAGCAACGTTGACATAGAAACAGAGGATAGGGGAAATTGAGGCTCATTGCCAAACAAGAGGCAAGCAGTGATAATTTGCACAAAAGCCTGGTTATACATCAAGTACCAACTGATAACTGAAACTGAACGTACATTGAAAGCCAAGAATTTGTCCTTTCACATTCCATGGCTGACATGAGCGTGTAGCCATACCTACACTTAGCCGTCCCATTGACACATGAATAGAGGACTCTGTGCATGCTTGTGTG